>NC_135497.1:337232524-337347524 GCF_052857255.1 Amblyomma americanum
GAATTTAAAGTGACGGACTGGGATGCCTTCCGGGAAATGCGGAAGGCGGACCAGACCGACTACGATAATCTCGATTGTCTGTTCACAATACTACAGCAGGACGTACAAGCTGTGACCAAGGTCGTTAAAACCAACCTAAAAGTAGATCGAATGGACGCGCGCCTGGCGGACCTCCTAGAAGCCAAAAATTCCATCTTGAGCCGCTGGAGAACGCACAGACTCCACCGTCGACTGCGAAAGAAAATTGCGGAGCTCAATCGTGCAATAGAAACTCATTTCATTGAACTGTCCAAACAGCAATGGAACGAAGTATGTTCCTCGGTTGATGGGCATATTAGAGCGGGGGGCAAATGGAGCCTGCTCAAACACTTACTCGACGATTCGCAAAACAAACGCAATCAGAGTCTAGCCATTGATCGCATAGTTCATAATCGAAAGGTGGCGGGCGTATCTGAACACGTCATCCTGCAAGAGTTATCCGAAAAGTATCTCCCGTTGGGCCCCTCCGGTGACGGGGATTATCCTCCTTACCTGGGGGGAGCGGTGGGGGAGCTTGACGCCCCCTTCACGGAATCTGAAATCTGGGAAGTGCTCCAGACGCTCAAAGGTCGCTCTGCTCCGGGCACGGATGGCATCTCCAATAAACTCCTCCGCAACTTGGACGCACACTCGGTTGCCCTGCTCACCGAGGAAGTCGATAAAATACTGGGAAACGGGCGTCGTTCCTGACTCCTGGATGACAGTCTCAGTGGTGCTCATCCCGAAGCCAGGCAAACCTCTTGCACTGGAGAACATGCGGCCCATCTCGCTCACGTTCGGCGTGGGCAAGGTGGCCGAACATACCATTCACAGCCGTATATCCAGGCACATAGAAACCAATCAGCTATTCCCTCACAACATGGTTTTCGGCCGGAACTCTCCCCACAGGACGTCATGCTACTTGTAAAGAGGCAGATAATCGATGACGATGCTAGGGATACTCGGGGCACCCTCGCCCTAGACTTGGCCAAGGCGTTTGATAACATCTCGCACCGGTTCGTGCTAGACGCCATTTCGGACCTGGGCCTTGGACCACGATTCCATGCGTACGTGAGCTCTTTTCTGAGGGATCGCAAGGCCACTGTCAAAATAGACCAAGTAAAATCCCATGAATTTACATTGGGAGCGAGAGGCACTCTGAAAAGGGCGGTCCTCTCTCTCCTACTGTTTAACATCGCCATGAAGGGCCTCTCGGACACACTAGCTGCAGTAAGTGGAACGGGTCATGCCCTCTACGCGGATGATATTACCGTGTGGTTCACGGGAGGGTCTGACGCTGCAGTTGAGAGTGCGCTCTAAGAGGCGCTCGACGTCACATAACACTTCCTGCTAGACACGGGCCTGAGTCTGTCACCAACCAAACCCGAACTACTATTGTATAGGCCCACCCGACGGGGGGCTCGGTATTCCACACCCTTCGATCAAATTCCCATAGCCCTCTATACGAGGGATGGACAACAAATCCACAGAGTGGAACTCTTACTAGAATCTCGAGGGGGCAACTCACGGTCTATAGCTCGTATTACCTCCAAGACGGAGAATATGCTTCGGCTGATCCTCCGGGTCTCGAACCGCAGGGGGGGGGGGGGGTTTAAGTGAGAGCAATCTCCTCAGACTCTACCACGCATTACTTATGAGCCACGTTAACTATGTAGCCTCCGCGTTGCACTGGTCTTAACGGGATGAGGCCAAAATTGACGCCCCCATGCGCAAAAGCATCAAGCGCGTGCTGGGTTTACCCCTCAGTACCAGCACCGCGCGTCTCATGCAACTGGGCATGCACAACACCCTGTCAGAGGTGATCGAAGACCAACAAGTGGCCCAAATAATACGGCTCTCATCTACGCGAGTCGGGAGACGCATCCTCTAATTCGTTGGATGTGGTCACCAGGAAATCATGGAGCGCAATGCGACCCTATCACCCATGGTTCGAGATACGTTCCATGTAGATCCCATGCCAAGTAACGTCCACCCTCAATACAATGTAGGGCGCCGGGTAGCCCAGGCTCGCTCCCTGTTAAAAATGGCTGCGGCCACCCCGAATCTTGCATGTTTCGTTGATGGCGCCCAGTACGGGCGCTCTGATCATTATGCCGTAGTTTCAGTTAACTGCAATGGTACTCTCATTGACTCAGCATCCGTTCGGAAGGTTGCAGCAACAGTAGCCGAGCAGGTTGCTATAGCTCTAGCACTGAAGGACCCTCTGGGTCCCAACATCTTTACAGACTCCAGGTCCACAGCCCGAGCGTTCGCCTCGGGCTCAATTTCCAACCAGGCGGCGGCCATCCTCAGCAGCGAGCGGGCTGCTGGTTTTCATATCATCAAATGGTTCCCGGCCCATATGGGAATCAATGTGCACTCTGCCCCGCCGCGGTGGCTCAGTAGTTAGGGCGCTCGACTACTGATCCGGAGTTCCCGGGTTCGAACCCGACCGCGGCGGCTGCGTTTTTATGGAGGAAAATCGCTAAGGCGCCCGTGTGCTGTGCGATGTCAGTGCGCGTTAAAGATCCCCAGGTGGTCGAAATTATTCCGGAGCCCTCCACTACGGCACCTATTCTTCCTTTCTTCTTTCACTCCCTCCTTTATCCCTTACCTTACGGCGCGGTTCAGGTGTCCAAAGATATATGAGACAGACACTGCGCCATTTTCTTTCCCCAAAAAACCAATTATTATTATTATTAATGTGCACTCTGAAGTTGTTAACGCCAATGAGTTGGCCCATGACTGTGCGCGAGGTCTTACACACCGCGATGGTTCCGGTGGACTCACGGGCGGCGACTTAGGACAGTACAGGGATTTGCTTCTCACGTTCCATGAAATCTTGGCACATGATCAACTTGCTCGGCGGGCCTATCCGCTAACGCATACTGCACTTACTAGACCACAATCGTCGGCCTTTCGCATGCTCCAAACGGGGTCGTTCCCCTCCAGGGGCCGATTCAGTCACTACGCACCTAATGTAGAACCTCACTGTCCAGACTGTGGGGAGGCGTACTGCTCTTTATCTCATATGCTCTGTCAATGCCCTGCGCTACGCAACTCATCGCTCACCACTCTATCCGAGTGGGAGGCAGCCTTAAGAGCGGCGACTTCTCAGAGCAACTACGGGCTGTCCAGAGGGTCGGCGACAGGACGGAGGACCACAATATTCCGACCCCGACGTCGGTGCGGCCCGCGACGGCTACGGGGACTCCCTGAAAAAGGAGGTACCCTAACGCGGTTATTCAGAACCATCAATAATGTTCTTTGTCTGTCTGTCTGTCTGTCTGTCTGTGAATGCCCCCTTTCATATTTCGAACGTTCTTTCTGGTTTTATAAAACTTAGGGGGCATTCTCTATGGCGAGGAGCTGAACATTGCTTGCGATATGGAAAATAATGTTAGTTATCGAAAGTAAAGGTGCATGCAGACATTCTTAAAACGTCTGCTTTAAATACAAAAATTTTGTCTTTTGCCATCCCGCTTGATCTTCACTGTGCCTTTCTGTTGAACAGCAGTGTATAGCTAAGCTTGCAAACGAGTGGCTATATTGTCTTGCGTTGTCGTAAGCCTAAACAGCGTATCGTCTACGGAAAAAAAAGCACCGTGTGACAATGTAGAGGGAGGCTTGCGCGCTTCCACTGACGATTAGGATATCTCTCTCTGAATTCAAAATGAACGTAGATAGCAAGAGACTTCCAAGTAGAGCCGGAGTAATTGTTCTCACCTCTGAGATCAATCTGGTTACTACGATAGACTGTGTAAACCGGCGGTCTAGAACACGTCGACCATGGTCCGTGTGCGGCGAGCAGAGCTGTGGCCTGCGGCCTCCGGGCTCTCCAAGTTTCATTTTTTATCCGAAATCTCGTGCCAGCCTCACACTAGTCAGCTTCACTAACAGACTTATTTTCCAGCTGAAATCGGCCAAAAGTTACATCCGTAGACTATATTCATTCTTTGCTGAAATAAAAGAGGTAGGGGACCTTGAAGGCCAATCCCCACTAAGGACGAAGTCTACTTCGTCCGGACGCGCACACAGCTCAACGTCTCCCGCCGTCATTGGCTCCACCTCGTTCACGGACGGCGCAAGCCTTGTAGACAGGAAATAGGCACGCCGGTTGCACACTGCCGCCAGCACGTCTGTTTGCTGTGCTTTCAGAAGTGCAACTCGTGAAAATGGGCCTTCGTCTTCGAGAGAACTCACTCAATAACCTCAAATATTTAGATATTAGCTTATTTTCTCCTTTATTAGGATGGGTTCGCTTCTGTGCCATTTAATCGGTCTGTATCACATATAATAGGAAGTTTGAAATACAAGTTCGCAAGAAAGAGGTTTGAAAAAGACGACGAGGATGGCGATAAGTATGACGCGTATTAAACGAAGAATAAAGAAGATGAATAAGAAGTATTTGGTGATTGGCGGAGAAGAGATGATTGGCGGAGAAGAGGAGGACGACGACAAGGATGACGTGGACAAACGCCAAGATTATAAAAGCGCGAAGGAGAGCGAGGCGCGGGGCCAAGAACAGAGAAGCAGAGCTTCCGGCGGGTCATGAACACCTCGGATGGAAGAGAGCAACGCTGGTGATCCCTCCGCTGATCTCGAGTTCTACGGCGTTGCACCGTGGACTTCCTGCGGTTCCTGAGCCCATTCCGGGGAGTCAACGAATGACGCAACCACCTGCTACAGCACGGGGTGACTCCAGCGCTGTTTCCACCGATCCGGGTGGTGCCCACGACAACATCGCCAGCATCAACTCCACGGACGCTTGGACCGAGAGCTTGTACGACGCATCCAACGACGCTGCAGCGACGCCAGCCTGAGCACTTCGAACGCTGCCTCGACGCCGGCCACTGGACCCACGCGACGCTGCATCAGCGCCGAACCATGAGCACGAACGCCGGCCGCTAATAGTAGAACGCTAGTAGCAGACGCTAATAGCAGTGTTTCCTGGTCGCGTGCTTTGGTAGTCTTTGTGCTTTGTGTTAGTTTTGTTAATTAGTCTTGTGTGCTAGTGTTTGTGTCACGTAGGGATTATTAAATGTTCGTCTGTGTGGGTGCATCTATCGCTTAGTTCATTCTTTCGACCCGAGCGTTTTCCGGGGGGATCCGTGACCATGTTAAGTGGCCAGCCTGTGCCAGGATTCATTTCCTTGTTTCGATTTGTTTGGTCCCGGGTCTTGGCGATTTCTCGACGGCAGAAAGTACGGATTTGGCAAAAACATTAGAACTGGCGCTCAAGCCAGGGTTACGCAAGGAAGAGGCGATGCTTCTCTATGACGAGGAGGGAAAGAGGCAGAAAGAAGAGAAAGAAGCACGCGCAGACGCTCGAGAGGCAGAACAACAAGAGAAAAGAAGAATATAACGAGAGAAGGATGTTATTTTGTGGAAACCGGCGCATGTCGCGGGAGGATGTGAGGAGATCGTGGACGATGGTCAGCGTTCCGTAGCGGCTAGGAAATCTCCTAGACCAGACAGAGTTTCTTCAAGAAAGCTGATGGCTCCTTTTGTCATATTTGGACGCATATCTGCAAAGATTCGAGCGGATCGCTTTGGGGCAAGGCTTGGAGCGCAGTGAATAGGCCACGGCATTGACGATGTGTTTAGTATGGGAGGCGCAGAATGTGTTTGGGAGGATGCCTGCTGCTGATTCCATGGATTACGAGAAAGTCAAGAAGGCACTCCTCCAAATATTTAGGTTTACGGCAGAGGGTTTTCGTGGGAGATTTCGCACCGCGAGGCTTGAGGATTTTGAAACCGCTAAGCCGTTTTCCTGCAGGCTAACCAACTATTTCGACAGGTGGCTTGATATGTCAAACACGTACAGAAAAGAGTTTTGAAGGGGTGCGTGAGAAGTCAGTCACATAGAATTTTTTAGCAAGTTGCAGTCCAAAGCTGGCGCTATTCCTGAAAGTTGTGTTCATTGGAAGGGTTCGCCGACACTGCACGGGCTGAGAAATATGAGCAAGGCAAAGGAGGAAACTCAAAAGGTCCTAGAGACAGATACGACAAAACCAAGAGCATATGGCGGTGCATCTAATGCGTCAGTAAGGTGTTTCCTCTGTGGAAAAGTGGGACACCGTGTAGTTGAAAAGACACAGTTTGTGTGTCAATGTTGTAAGAGGAGAGGACACAGTGTGGATGAGTGCCGAAATAGAACACAGGACCGAGCTGCATGCGTTGTAGACTCTCGGGTAGATCTTGTCACACCACCTGAAGTTCCACAGCTAAAACGAGAGCAAACGCCACTGGAAAATGAGGCGGTGAGTGGAACACCCAAGTCGAAAGCACAAATGCCGGTGGTGGTTGGGCAAATAGGGGACAGTCCTACATTGGTGCTTAGAGACAGCGGAGCCAACACAGTTTTGGTTCAGAGAAGCCTGGTCAAGGACGAGGATCTTTCAGGAGAAGCATCGGCTAACACTTGTAGATATCACAGTCAGGTACCTTCCTGAAGCCAGGATTCTAGTGTCCACGTCATATTATACTGGACAGGTAGTGGCAAAATGCGTAGAGCAACGCATCTCTGATTTCATCTTGGCAAACATTACGGGCGCAAGAAGTGTCGAGGACCCCGATCTCGAGTGGAGGATGCTCGACGTTGAGGAACACCCAAATGAGGAAAGGCCCACGACAGCTCAGGTACGTGATGGGGCAGTCAGTTTCTCGTCGGCAGTTGAGACAAAAGCTTAAGTGACAGCCCAAGAAACGCAGCGTCCACTCTCTACTCCCGTTACGATGTGTCTGAGCGTAACACGGGCGAAATTGCAATTAGGCAAAAAGAAGACCCGAGGTTGAAAGCCTGCTTTGAAAGAGTTGGGGAAAAGTTTAAAAGTAAGAAGAGTCGTACGTCATTCGAATCTCAATTGGCAAACGCTCTTCTGCACAGGGAATGCATATTTAGCCCAGGAAGGCGGGTCCAACAGCTGGTGTTGCCGAAAGATATGAGAGAGGCAGTGTTACGCTGAGGACATGACGCCATTATGGCCGGACACCAGGGTGTTCAAAAGACGGTGTCTAGAATCACCGAGGGGTTCTTCTGGCCAGGTGTCCCGTGTGACGTTAAACGCTTTGTTCGCTCGTGTGACGTGTGCCGCGCAAAGTTCCAATGGGAAGAGTTGGTCCCGTAGCTCTGGGCAAGATGCCAGCCATTGACCTACCGTTTCAGCGAGTGGCTGAATTGATGGTCCAGTCTCTCCAGTATCCGCCAGAGGCAATAGATATGTGCTTATGTGTTTACCCTGGTTGACGTGGCCACTCGTTATCCTGACGCTATTTCATTCAAGACTATTGACAGTATTCAAGTGGCGGAGGGTCTTGTGTAGATGTTCTCGCGTTATGAGTTCTCGGGGAAAAGTTTGAGCGACCGGGGCTCGAACTTCACGCCGGAACTAATGAAGGAGGTTAACCGCCTTTTGTCAGTAAGGCAGTTACTGACAATGTCATACCGTCCTATGTGTAATGAGCTTGTAGAGCGGTTCAATGGCACCCTAAAAAATAGGATCAGGAAAATGTGCCAGAAGAGACCTACTGGTTTGAATAGATATCTCCCAGCTCTTGTGTTCGCTTACCGTGAAGTACCTCAAATGAGTCTTGGTTTCTCGGCCTTCGAGATATTGTATGGGAGAACCGTTAAAGGTCCATTTACAATACTCAAGGAGCTGTGGGCTAATAAAGAGATTACGTGAGATCTTAATACAACATACACATACGTTCTTGAGTTGCGGGAGAAGTTGGAAGAAACATTCAGGCTTGCACGTCAGGGCGTGGAAAGGGCGCGTGAACACTATAGGGCTACTATGACAAGAAAGTCACTTACAGAAATTTGAATCCGGGCGACAGTGATCTCCTCCTGATACCCACGGATCACAATAAGCTGATGATGCAGAGGAAGGGCCCTTACCTTTTGACGCAGAAGAAAAATGACATGGATTATGAATTATTGATAAATAACACTAAGAAGGTTTTCAATGCCAATAAGTTGAAAAAGTACTAAGAAAGAGTTCCCGTACGGTACGCCCCTAAGGAAGCATGCTTGGTAGTGGCAGAGGAGACAGATGATGTTGCAGAGGCGCCCACATGCAGTGGGAAGAAAAGTGTGGGATGGGATAAGGTGCTAATAAACCCCAATTTGAATGAAGACAGAAGATCACAGATAAAGGCCCTACTTTAAAGCAAGGGGGTTGTGTTTTCGGATGTGTCGGGCAAAACAGATGTCATGTTGCATATTAGATCTCTACAGGTTGACCAATCGGTGTGAAACAATACCCACTACCTTTAGTAGTTCAAGATTCAATTGAAAACGAGGTGCGGGATATGTTGGAGCTTGGTGTGATCGAGAGGTAGTGGTAGGCATACAATGTACCTCTCGTGGTTGTCAAAAAATACCCCGATGGCACTAACCGAT
The DNA here is from genome assembly GCF_052857255.1 of Amblyomma americanum. Classification (NCBI taxonomy): domain Eukaryota; kingdom Metazoa; phylum Arthropoda; class Arachnida; order Ixodida; family Ixodidae; genus Amblyomma; species Amblyomma americanum. The sequence continues at coordinate 337,240,950 of NC_135497.1, forward strand.
TGCGTGTAGATTTTTTCGGCTAAATGACATCACAGTACCCGATGTCGAACCTACGCCAAGAGCGGATGTGGAGTTCACTAAGGTGGCTCAAAAAAGTTTTTCTAAATTTAGTTTAGCTAAAGGGTACTGCAAAATACCAATAGAAGATTCGTCGAAAGAGAAGACTGACTTTTCTTGCGCGGGGGGTTTATTTCAGTTTAAATTCATGCCTTTTGGTTTGAAGACAGCATTTACCATATTCATGAAGCTGATGAGGAAGGTTTTGGATGGGCTCCAAAATGTATAACACTATATTGATGACATCCTTGGGGCAACAGATACGTGGGAAGAGCATGTAATTACGCTGGAAAAACTATTTGATAGAATTCAGCAAGCCAGGTTGACCATAAAACCGACAAAATGTGAGGTGGGCTTCGAAGCCCTGTCTTTTCTCCGACACAAGCTGGGAATTGGCCGCATCGCGACGAAAGACGACATCTTGGTCAAAATACAGCAAGCCCGGACTCCGACGACCAAGAAAGAATTACACTCGTTCCTGGGTTTAACGGGATACTACAGAGACTTTATTCCCGGTTGTGCTCACATAGCTGATCCGCCTGTTGAACTCACTACGAAGGGTGCCAGCAATAAGCTGAATTGGACTGAGGAAGATGAGAATGCATTCGTGATGGTAAAAGGCATATGGCAAAACCGCCAGTTCTGCTTGCTCCGAATTTGGATAAAGAATTGGTTCTGCGCACTTATGCATCAGACATAGCATTAGGAGCCGTACTTTTGCAAGAAGAGACTCGCGTGGTACATCCGGTATTTCTTGCAAGTAAGAGATTACTGATGAAGAAAACATACACTCGCCAAGGTACAAAGAAAATAAGAATGAATTGACATCGATATCTTTCCAGGCGTGATCTACAAGATCCCCTGTCATGATTGCGACGCTTCCTATATCGGAGAAACAGGCAAATTCAAGACAAGGCTCAAACAGCACCAAAATGACGTCGCCAAAGGAAAATCTATCTCAAACGCTTTGGCGCAACATCATCAAGAAACTGGCCATACCATCGACTGGTACGCAGCACGTGTAATTGCAAAGGAAAAATCATTACCAAAGCGCCTTCTCATAGAATCATTGTCCATTCAATCCACGCCAAACACGATTAACCGGACCCGTGGCAATCTCCCAGCGATATACCTGCGCACCCTTCAAAAAACTGCCCATATATAGCTCACCTGCCCGTCCTTCGCTTCTTTGTGATCAAGGCACCCGTACGGGCGCCGAAACGTCAATTCATTCTTATTTTCTTTGAACCTTGGCGAGTGTATGTTTTCTTCATCAGTATAAATTTTCCCCGCCAGACGGGATTCCGTCGAACCCTAGACTTTAAGTAAGTGATTAGCGACTACTGAGCGCAACTACTACACTGTTGAAAAGGAATGCTTGGAGGTGGTGCGGGCGGAAAAAATTTCACATTTATCTTTATGGGAGACATTCCAGAATTAGAACAGATCATCAGCCGCTTGCATACTTAACCAAGGCCAAAATGAACAATAAAAAAGTCATTAAATGGAGTTTGGCCTTGCAAGAATACTCATTTCAGGTGGAATACATTAAATGCAGAGATAACGTTGGAGCGGACTTCTTGAGTAGAGCCAACTGAACAGCTTTAGTTATCTCTGGGTTGTACCTTTTTGTTGTAGTTCTTGTGTTGTTGTGTGCTTATACATGGGAATGTGTTGTGGACATTAACATGTATATTAAGGACATCGTACGAACAACGGCAGTGGTGTGTTAATGTTTTTTAAATGCAATTTGGTGTGCTGTGTCAGTGGTGAGCTTTTGTTGCGTGCTTGACATCTGCGGTGTTTCGTGTGCTTGGTCCGGAATCGCCACAGAAGATAGTCGGGTGGCTGGAGTGCACAGTGTTGAGGATAATGTGAGCAGTTTTTCATGAAAAATCTCTTGAGAGAGGGGGCCCTTGTCACATATAATAGGGAGTTTGAAATAGAAGTTTGAACGAAAGAGGTTTGAAGAAGACGACGAGGATGGCGATAATGATGACATGTATTAACCGAAGAATGACGAAGATGAAGTATTCGGAGAGGTGTGAAGAGATGATTGGTGGAGAAGAGAAGAAGACGAAGACAAGGATGACGTGGACCGACGCCAAGGTTATAAAAGAGCGAGGGAGAGTGAGGCACCTGGGGAAGAACAGAGAAGCGGAGGTTCCGGCGGGTCAGTAACACCTCGGATGAAAGAGGGCAACGCCGGTTGCTGCTCCAGTGATCTCGAGTTCTACGGCGTGCTACCGTAGACTTCCAGCCGTTCCTGATCCCGTTCCATGGAGTCAACGAATGACGCAGCCACCTGCTACGGCCAGGGGTGCCTCCAGCGCTGTTGCCACTCATCCGAGTGGTGCCCTCAACGCCGACATCGCCAGCATCACTTCCACGGACGCTTGGACGGGGAGCTTGTACGACGCATCCAACGACGCCGCCAGCGACGCCAGCCTAAGCACTTCGAACGCCACCTCGACGCCGGCTAATGGACCCACGCAACGCTGCATCACCACCGAACCGTGAGCATGAACGCCGACCGCTAATAGTAGAACGCTACCAGCAGACGCTAGTAGCAGTGTTCCCGGATCGTGTGTATTGGTAGTCGTTGTTTTGTGTTAGCTTTGTTAGTTTTGTGTGCTAGCGTTTGTCACGTAGGGTGTATTAAATGTGCGTCTGTGTGGGTACATCTGTCACCTAGTCCATTCTTTCCGCCCGAGCGTTCTCCGCGGGGATCCATGACAGTTTATATGGCGCGGTTTTGTCACCTCTTCATTTCGTCTGCGCTACTGCAGTTTTACGGTGCGGCACTTGCCGCGCTTGGAATGGCATTGCGAGGAGCGCAGTGGAAAGCAAAGAGGCGACGGTGGCCTAGTGTGGAGGAGCTTACTACAAATGGTTTTCCCGTCCGCTCATGAAGTCGTCCGTTGTCTATTACCGTCACGTGCATGCGAGCCGCTGCCACCCGCGGATGAGGCGGAGTTAGCGACGTCGGTTGACGTAGTGCTCTGTCCGCAGTCGGAATCGGTGATTTTGTCCGTCGTTTGGATATGTCTTAGTCTGCGTTACATTCAGACGGACGTCAGCAGCCTTCAAAAGTGAGCATGGAGCAAGGTGTTGGAGAACTCTCTTTCTTTCTATTTCAACCAACCGCACCCCTGAACCGAACAACGAACCCACTCCTCACGTCACGGGGACCAAGTACAACCTCTCTCCCTTTCTCGCGCAGCCTTCGCTGCAGAGTCACAGAAAGTTTTCCGGAAGTGGACAATTTTTACTCCAGCGTAGAATTCTCTAGTGTGGAAACTGAAGGGCAGAAACTGCACTTGTTTACCTTTGGTCTTGACTGCGAATGGTTAACTTTTGCCTTGTACGAGGCAAAAGTATTGAAGAAGGTGATAAAAGCCACGGACGATGCACTTCCCAGTGGCCATGGCACAGGTAACCTGTAAATTGACACATACTTGGCTTCCGGTGAACTCCAGCAAGAATACTGTTGTTCATTAGGTGATATCTCATTGCGACGAGGAGGCAGGCAAGTACAGGACACTAATGAAAGGTCTGAAGACGCTGAGAGCGCACCTATGATTGCACTCAAATCATGCTATGTGAGCAGGCAGGATGAGTGGCGCGATTTTCTTCTTTTTTTTGGATTGAGGGTGCACAGAGGTGCTGCTGCCTTTGTTTAATTCTCACCACCTTACTGAGTGGAAAAAAGATGAACATACGCCATTTATTTCTTCCCTCTCAAGCCACACACTTCCTGACAACATCCTTACGAATTTTTTCCCCTCCTTAAATAAGAAACCCTCTTCTTACCCTCACGTAGATTTCCTCGTTTTCGGTAGTTTAACATCAAAATTACGGCTCGAAATGCCAAGGCAGCCAAGGTGAAAATGCCGATATTTATGAAGGGCAACACGTTTAGCTAGTGCAAATTATCATCTACCACTTTTCCACTTGGAGAGCACGGCATTTTAGGGGAGTGTTAAGGTACGCAAAATTAAGGCAATATTCAGGGAAGAAGCTTATTCAGGGAGGACCGATGACTGCACTGCCGTGCAAGCGCTTCGACAAAGGCAAACAGCTAAAGTTGAGGAGTGGCCTGCTCAGCCAGAGGCACTTGTATGTCTCATAGCCCACTTGCCACTTGCAAACGTTGAAATCTCCATACCGAATACTGGAGCCGAATTTACGGGGAAAGTTTTTCCTGTTTTCCCACCATTTGTGACATTAGTTGGGAAGGTGTATTACGCACTACAGTGTACCGAAGGCTGCTCGGCGATAGCCTGTTGTAAATTGTGTTACACTTCTGCCACGAATAATCCACTATTTTCGACACCCCTTGCGGCAGGAAGAACATAGGGTTTTTGCAGTGAAGGTTCGGTATTGGAATGTCGCCGTCGAAGGCTTCAACGAAACGAAAAGTTAAAGATGACAAGTGTTCTTAACTTGGATGGAAGCAGTGGTATTTCTTGACTGAGTGCGGGACAAGATGATATGTTTAATCTGCCGTCAGACTGTGCCAGTGCCGAAGTAGTACAATGTGTATTGCGCCTTGATGTGTCGTGTTTGTTCTGCCTCCGCCTTCGGCTCTTAAGCGCAGAGTTGTTTTTCAGTAACCAACTAGCACGTTAAAGGGTGTACGTTAAAAGGTGCCACGGGACAAAGTGTTGTATTCATTCTGTCGTAAGACTGCGCCTCTAGCGAAGGAGTACGATGTGTCACGGCACTTTATGTCCTCTCATATCAACTAGAAATATGCTTGACGACAAAATTGATCAACTGAAGGCGTCACTCGGAAAACATCAAGAATGTTTCCGAAACCAGCCAAAAGCATCGGGAGAAGCAATTGAGAGCTGGCATCATTCTTTCTTATCAAATTTCGAAATGGGAAAACCTTTCACCGTTTGGTAATTTGTGAGAAGCTGCTTGATTGAAGCCGCAGTGCTCTCTGTCCCATCACTGGAAAAGAGTTCGAAAAGGTAAGCCTTTCACCCTGAATTGCAGAAAATTACTGAGGTAGGCCACGGCATTGTAAACAATTACTGAGATAAGCCACGACAATTAAAACGCCGCATTGAATTATTGCCGGCAGTGTGATGTCTTTTGTCTAGGCATTGACGAAGGCAATAACATTGCAGATAACGCCCAGCGTGCCATATTCATTAGGGGCGTGGACAAAAGTCTGTGCGTGACAGAACTTCTGGACATTTCCAATTTGAAAGGAACCACTGCCGCAACGAAGAAAATTTTGGCTCTTGAAGGAGTTTAACGTACCGGCTTGCAGTGAAGCGTATGGTGTATGTGGCAATAGACGGTGCTCTATCAATGGTCGCAAGCAGAAGTAGCCTTCACACTCAATGATCGCAAGCAGGAGCGGAACAGTTCGTGGTGGTGCACTGCATGTTACACCAATGAGAAACATACAGCAAAACACTGAATATGAAATCTCTCACGCACGTTGTTTTCGGCGCAGTGAACTTCGCTCAAGAGCACTCAGTCAGCGTCAATTCACCTCTGTGTTACAAGAGGAAGAATGTCATCAGAAGGAGATCCTTTACCACACGAATGTGCTCTGGTTGAGCGGATGAAAAGTGACGAGATTTTTGGAACTCAGGAAATCGAGAGCTACTTAAAAGAGAAAAATACGCCAATTGCTGAGCTGTCAAGTAAGAAGTGGGTTCGTTTCCTCGCAATTCTCAAAAATACCTGGAGTCACCTGAACATCTTTATCTTAAAACTTCATGGAAAACAAAGATCATAACGAAAATGAGCAAGTACGTTTGTGCATTGCAGGAGAAATTACGACTCCACCTGTGCCACATAAAAGCGAATAAGCGCGCCCAATTTTACAATTCTAATTCACTGGGACACGTTGCCCAAGAATCTTGCGACCTTTTCGCAGGTTTTCTCCGCAATCTCGAGGAAAAATTCAAAATTCGTTTTTGAAAATATTGGCAGCCTCTCCAAAGATTTCGAAATTTATTTAAATAAAAGTTCGGCCGCACTTGAAGCTCAAATTATATAAAAGCAAAAAATTAATTTCCAGAAAGGCGTAGCGCTTTCTGCGACAGCTCAGTGATGGTGGTGCTCGCACTTGGTTATCTGCCAGAGACCACGTCCAAGCGCAGAACAAACGCGCCAGACATGTAGAATGACGGAGGGTGATGATTCTATACTCAGAGACAACACGCCGTGGCAGATCAGTACAAGCAACAAGCGCGAGGCGACGGCTCTCTAATCGGCGCTGGCCTCACGCAAAAACGAGCCAACGACAAACGCCTCTCAAGTGACAGCTCGCACCCGAAACATTTACTGTAGCGCTAAAAAAGTGGTTTCGGAGTGGAGAGTCTTCCCATTCACCTTTTCTCTAGTGTCGTGGAGAGAACATTGTATATCTAAACAATAACGGCAAGAATGCTGATAATGATATGTGTCCTCCTCCATCTTGTTAGTGCGGCAGGCAACATCGCCTGTCCTTTCAAGCAGAAATTAAAATAATGGGCGCAATCAGAGTGATACATTCTAAGTTTTCATTTGCGCCTGTTTACTTTCCAGACTATTGTGCTGGAAGGTGGGGGTAGCATTTATGTGAGAGGGATTCAGGGCGCGAGGCGTCAAATCTGCCGCCACGCATTTGCAAACGTAGACCGAACGGATGCAATGTGACGACGACGGCGACGACCAATTGGCATTTACCTGGAGTTATATAGATATTACAACACACAGAGGGAGGAGCTCCAAACGTTGCTTACCCTCAGGCCCAGGGATCCACAAATTCTACTGCTGCAAAATCCCCCTGCTTGCTGAATATCCCATAGATGGAACGCCACAGTTTGTTGAGCACTGCTCAACGAACAGCGGCTCTCTCTTACGAGCGCATTGTCCCTCGGCTGGCGTATTTCCACGTAAAGTCACGAACTTAGTATATCAAATTAGTATATCAGATTGATAAAAAAATTGTTTTTTCTCTAAATCTGCAATAAAGTTCTGCAAAAAAAAGGCATTTCAGGACAGGGCTTAGAAATAAGGTGAGTAGCTTGAGAAACGGAAGTCATTGTGGGCAGATCTGCGGCTGTTCCTCTCAGTTAATCGAACTGACCCAGAAGGACGTTGACGTATCTTAGGGGGCGCTTGGGGGGCAGAGCTTTCAGTAAAAGCTAAACTTGATCACTTCGAAACTTGGAAGTGAAAGCAGTCGGGTCGAACTTCAAGTCTCCATGACCCAAAACTGATGTGGCCCCTTTTGACATCACCGCGGCCATCTAGGCTCAGGACAATCAAGCCCGGTACTCGCTCGCGCATGGCAAATCTTGGAAGACCGCTCGAGACCAGCCGTGCGAAAAACTCTGCAGGGCTTGCAAAGCCTTGCTGGCCGGAACTGCACGGCGACCTGTTGTTAGCGCTCAGAATCTGCACGAACTTGCAAGACTTCTGGAAGCAGTTCTTCCAACCAGTCGACACTGCGCCCAGAGCTGCTTCCTGAGCGAGAGAGGCGGTCATCTTGCGTGCACAGTGAAATAATATTTCCTGTCATGGTTGGCAGTAATTCACATTGTTTTGTTTAAAGCTTTGGGCTGTGCTCAGGTTGCTAGCTATCGTTTCTTGTCGGAGTCTTATCTTTCTGCTTGCTGTCAACAACATGTCGCCAGGAACGAATAGAATTTCTTAGCTTATCGTGTGTATGTGTCTGTCAGTGAAGACAAAAGATCACGTCCTTTGTAGTAAACATGCAGACTGAATATAGTTCCGATACACAGCGTCTCGAGTTCGGCATTCGGCCCAGCATTCCAGTGTGTTCCATGTGTCAGCATAATGATCAAGACGAAACATGAAATTCACACACGCAGTTTTCACAACGCTTCTAATTGAAAATATATGTACAAAAGGTAGACGGTGTGACCACGCCACCCTTTGAACCTGAAAAAACAGAAAGAAAAAAAAAAGATCTCAGTGACAGTCATACGTCTCCAAAGAAAATGGGCCCTATGCTGTTCTGCAGATACAAAAACGCAGCTTTCTCAGGCATGGTTTTGTGTCCAATTCTATATCTTCTATTCAATGATGACTTGCGTTAATCGCGAAGTCCGCTTACGATCTCGAATCAAAAACTCCTTATACTTCTCAAATAGGGAGAGAATAGAAAAAGTTAAAATTCAAAATTAATCTTCGATTCCCTATGCAGCTCAGGTGGGAGGCATTAATGCGAACTTCAGCTACACTGAAGCGGCTCCTAATGATCACGAGGCGCCTCCGCTCCGCTCCACCAGAGAAAACAGTTCGCATACAGTTCTCTCGTCAGTTCTATCACGCCCGAGCTACGCGACAACATTGTGTGCAGGGTGCAGGGTGCTGCTTCGTCGCGTGCAATTTTCCCAATGCTTGTCTAATTCCGGGAGACGAATGCGGTTCAACGACCCGGTGTCCTCGGTCATGACGCATTTGCCGAGAGCTATCGAGCCGCAGAATTCACCCAGGGCATTAGGAAGAGAAACGCGTTGGATAGTTGTAGATTCTTGGCAATGGCAGAGAACAGCGCGTACGGAACGAAGCACAAAAAAAAAATTGGCAGGACGATCATAGAACCTGATGCGGGGAAGCGGCGACAGCAGTTGGATATACCCTCGATGATTGCTTTGGTGCTTGTATTCTTACTGCAGGCGTCATACAGGCAAGAGTTTGAAGGTGCGTTGCGCATATGGAAGATAGAAGTGGGGAGGAAGCGGTCGAGGGTGATGGTGCCAGGGCGGGGAGGCCGGGGTGGAAAGGTGGCTGATGCCTCTGGTGGGAGCTGAAATTCGCACAGCGTCTTTCCCACTACTCACCAGTGCAGACGCCGTCTTATAAAACAGACCTGAATATTCATCTTACCCATACTTTTCTCGGGCTCATGTTGTGTAATGCTGTGGAAACAAGGCTTAGAACTTGGGAATTCAACAGCCTTACTGGGTAGAATTTCAAGTGTTTTACTCTACACTCTGATCACCTGACAGACTGAGGGCTGATAGTGAAAATTTTGACTGCGGTACCACGGCTCTCGTTGGACCAGTGTCCACGAGCAGGGTTCGACCAGAGCCTCTTTGTTAGCGCAATATACAGGGTGTTTCACCTAATTTTTTAAAATAGGCATTTTGAGTTAGAAGAGTGCTTCTTTCGGCATAGATTTGTCCGCGTCGTAGTACATCGCTGCGACAGAGATGTGCGGCTCCCCGCCTTTAGTGTTCGCCTCGTGTACCTCCAGACTGCAGAAACTACGTCTTCCCCTGGAACCTGCATCCCAGGAAGTGGCGCTTTAAAACGGAAACTCATAACGGGCTGCACAGGGAAAAGCGTTCACCCGGAGTACGGTCCGCGCCATCAACCTCGCCTTCCGACAGTGCATCCTGCTCGGCCTCGCCTTCACCTCACCATGTCTTCCATCCCTCGCCCTCACCTAATTGTGTCTTTCTTCCCTCATCCTCACCTCAAGAAATGAAGCCCTCCTGAGGTAAGGATGAGGACGCACTCATGAGGGCTCGCCCTCGTGAGGATGGCCATCTCTGGTCGTAGGTAGCCATCCGTCCTCGGGCTGCTTTAGGCAGCTGACTAACATCTGTGCATGCTAATGGAATGCCTGTGCGAGGCCACGAACGCGCTCTTATTCCCGCTGAAATACAATGACACGTGTACTATTCGTTACAAATGCAAGGAAAGCGCGCGTAAGCTGTTCGTAAATCATAAGCCTTCGTGTCAGCGTGCAGCGGGCGTACGTAGACTTATTTATCGTGGCCACTTTCATTTTACGGGAGAAGTATACTTTGGCTTGCGTCCTATTCATTGGTTCGTAAACGAAGTATCCTCACGAAAACCAAACTGTATCAATGGCAACCGTGATAACAACGATGAAGCCCCAGTTCGCGCAAGCAACTTTCGAATGTTCCCGGGAGCCGCGTGATCGGGCTTACACCGTCACATGGCAGTCGAACGTCACTAAAACATAGTACGAACAAAAGCATATAAACACATCAGATACCAAATCCTTGGCTGAGTGTTTTCTTCGTTGGAATGACGAGTGATGGCTGTATCACATGCTAGCGACAAAGGGAATTACGCGACAAACTGCACAGCGCGCGTAAAAAATTCTAACTCGTTGAAACCTCACTGCTCTGCGTCATCATTAGGCGCTAGCCGCCGCTGCCGCTTGGAAGAGGTTTTTGTGCCCTGGCGGTAGAAATCACGATCGTCTTCGCTTGCATGTTAAAAAAGCTAGCGCCTTCGACCACAGTTTCCTTCTGCGTTTGAATCACTGAACGATGACAACTCATGTCAAAGTTTCTGCAAGTTTTGGTCATATGATGTTTTACAAGACTCCTACGTAATCACTGCTGGTTTGTTTTAATTCACTACCTGCTTCACTCAAGTGTTTCCTAAAATCCGCAGTGGCAATAAGGAATCAACAAGAGCCTAAAATATCGCTGTCATGGGGAACCTGCGCTGCCAAGGTGGTACTGCAATTGTTTCATTCGGTGACTCAAAACTGCTTTCGTCAGCCGCTTGGGCCGCTGCAAACGCGAGAACACATTCTGCGCGATTAGATACCCGCGTTTGGCTGACAGCATTCATTGCCTAGCTTCTTTCGGCGTAACCCAGATAGCTGACGCACGGCATGTGCGCCTTCGACAGAGCGCGGAGGCTCACGCCATTAAGCGCCTGAAGGTGGCGTGGAAAAGTATTAATAGTACTACCCAAAACTGCTTGCTCTTCTCGCTAGGCAGTGTGTTATGGCGCTGCAATCGGTACCGCAAACTTCAGCGCAAGTTCCCCATTGCAATCTTCACGCTACCTAAAGTGACGTCAGCAACCACGCACAGTCATGATAAAAAAAAAAAAGACTGGCACTAGTGGCCTGCCACAGGAGCGGCAGATAACAGCGCTCTGCACTGTGGCTACAAACCCGAAGATATTAAAAGTGCCACGAGTGTTCGTAAAGCACGGCTCTGCGCCAGTCGCGCGGTGCGCTTTTCGTTGCTTCGGTGACGTCACTATGCTAAACTTCTCTTAGTGGCGACTTTACACAGGCTAACTTCGGTAACAACGACCGTACGGGAAAAGCAGCTTATGTAAGCACGGCGAAGGTACTACAACTGCAACGCGTTAGTGCATTGCGAGCAGCGACACGATGGCCACAGACGGCGAGAGTACTACGCGGGAGAGAGGAGGCTCTCTTCGGCTGGTGACCGTCGGCGCGTACGAACTGTTCGGCTGCGCGCTATGCTCTCCGCCAGCAGGTCGAGGAAGTGGCGGAGAGACGTGCTCCCCCATATCGCCCCATACGGCTTCGGAGTTTCCCCATACCCTAGCGTGGGCGAACATTAGCTCGTAACCTTGCTGGGGACTCGAAGAAGGACGTTCTGGCGGGATAGTTGGTCCATAATGAAGCGAATGAGTACAAACTGCGCGAAGAAGACGGGACGTAAGGCACACAAATGGACAGACAAAGCGCTGGATTCCTTAGCGTACTTTGTTGCTAGCTGGTGTTATTGGTGTCGTATCAATAAATGTTCCTTTGTGTCAGATGCCAGAGTGTCGTTCCTTTGCTCCCTCTGAGCAAGGCCCGCCGTGGTGGGCGTGCGCTCGCTATGGGGTCCTGGAAGTATTGAACGGTGTCAGCAGCGATATATGGCGAACATGCCTATATCTCTCCTATTACAGCTTCACAATAGTGGGATATAACTTAAAAAATAAACACCAGTTACGCTGGGTCACGATCCGTCGCGTACTGTATTACTCCGCTGACCAAATATAGTTGCAAACGAAATCAACGTTTAAATAGTTAGCTACATTGAACAATCGAGTTAAGAAATTTCTAGACCTTATAATTTTTTTCTTGTGATAAGCTTCTTGTTTAGGGAACGCGAAAAGTGTTAATAACGGACTATTTTTTGTGTCGTGGAAAAAGTCATGTGTGGTGTATCTGAATGCGGGCGGAGCTTCACTGCCGGTTTAAGTTGTATTAGAGTATAGGAGGTATTGATGCCACGTCATTCGGCAGCCGCGAGATTCGCCATGCTGGGGGTCGCGTGTACTGCCGCAAAATCCAGGCGCGGCAAATTTATGAGTGTGTGAAACTACTTGACAAGCTGGCAATACCAAGAGCCGGCTGAGGGTGCCGACGGCATCAAAGTACAGTTTTTCAAGAACTGAGTAATTCTAAGTATCTGTTGAGCGACAGGTTAATGCCGAATCTTGCAGAATCGCTGCAAATCGCGTTGCTGGAAACAGGCTGAGATTCCGAATTGTGCATTGAAAGTAACAATATGTTGCTACATTCAAAATTGCAAAACATTCTCTCTGCGACTGCTAGTCTTGCTGCGAGCGCATGACAGTATTTGTTCGACCTTTCTGCCGCGTAAATAAGGCAGATATGACGCTTTCCTTTTCTGCTCAAACACCGTCTGCGAATCTTGAGCAGCTCGCGGGCTACAAGCACTGGAAATAAGAGTTTCTGCGGCGGCAGTTTTGGAATTTGGGTAATTAATCATGTCCTGTGTATCTACGATGTGTACTGCATGAGTAGCCGAGAGTTATCAACTGGTAATACAAGTTGGAAGTCGAAAAACATCCTTGCGTGCAGTGCAGCTGGCCAGCTTTCCTGCCGAGTTGCGTCATAAGGTTGCAGCCCAACTTAAACACTGATCATGCAGCTCGGTTATATGACGGCACAGAAGGATTTAAATGGAAATAAACTTCATGCGCATGAAGCGTTCCACAAGGAGAATTGGACGTTGATGCATTTAACAATGTACAAAGATGTTACAGATCACTAACAATGTAGGCCAAGTACCTAACGGCATAGTTGACACTGCGCGAGCTGTAGGGAAACGACCGCCAGCATCGCGCGCTAGCCGTGATAACACTCACGCCGCCTTGTAGTGCGGCCTCAGTGAATACCTTCTATACCATATCCGGATTGTCCGGACACGTGGAGTATCTGTTACGGGTCCAAGCTGGACTTATTTTTGGAAATGTGGCGGAGAGTTTGAAGCATGCTTCACTCCCGCCACGGGTCTTTAGCGCGTCTTTGCTATCCTGTCTTTCTATCTGCACGTGGTAGCGATTGTGGCTCGGCTCGAGCCAGTGAGCAGGCCTGTGCACTTTCCTTTGTTTTTTCCTGGCAGTAACACACACAGACAGACAGACAGACAGACAGACAGACAGACAGACAGACAGACAGACAGACAGACAGACAGACAGACAGACAGACAGACAGACAGAGACAGACAGACAGACAGACAGACAGACAGACAGACAGACAGACAGACAGACAGACAGACAGGCAGGCAGGCAGGGCAGGGCAGGGCAGGGCAGGGCAGGGCAGGGCAGGGCAGGGCAGGGCAGGGCAGGGCAGGGCAGGCAGGGCAGGCAGGCAGGCAGGCAGGCAGGCAGGCAGGCCTTCTATACCAGTGAGCTATGGGAATGGCTGTGGAATCTGCTTTTGGGGCTATTTGTTGTTCGCAGTCAACGGGGCGCAGGGTCTACTCCCAGACGCCCTCACAACGCTATTGTGGCCTCAGGGCAGTGAGCACACACATGAGAGAACCATGGTGAGCCTCTGTGCTTTCCTCAAAAAGACGACCTTGAGGTTCCGTCTGTTGTCCGCCAGTGAGTGATGGGCAGTGACCTAACGTGTGTCGTACAGTTTCGAGTGTCGTGCGCCCGCGCTGCCTTTGCTTTTTCGTTTACGGACGTCCCGCGCGCCAGAGCGGTACACATGCGAATTTATACTCTCTTCCCAGTGTCTTTTCTGGCTGCCCCTCACGTCTAGCGTTTCATTTCTCCAGTCAGCCTGGTATCACTTTATTTCAGCTTCCCTACCTCTGCCGCTTCCAGCATGGATAGCAGATGTCGGGGATAGAAAGTAGATATTCCTTTATTTTATTATTTGAATAAAACCAATACTACTACTATTTATGTTGCAAGCTAGATAACCTTGAGAGTTTTCAGCAGCGCACCACCCATCCATACATGCCGACGGAGTATTTCCCGCAATGGCGTGTCACGTGAAACGTGATCGAATGGTAGAATGCCATGCACGCAAGAAAAAATCTTTTCCTCCATGATGGCATCGCGAGAGGTGAGGGCTTTGAATATGAAGGAAGGAAAGCTCAGGAGAAGACCTCGATATCCGACGGTCTCCTCGATTTGCCTACACTTTCTGCACCGGTTCAGGAGGGGCAGCACTCTCGCACTCGGTTTGAGAGTGATAGAATGATAGACGCGGCATCTGCGCCGTGCCCTCACAAAGAGCTGAAATGACACTGCGCGCGAGTGTGCGTGCGTGTCTGTGTACACGTGTAAGCGACTGGCTGGCAGGGATACTCCGTACGAGTTGACATCTTTATGACCAGCCACACACTTTGCTTTCGCACCATTCCTAATTTTCGTGAAAATATTACTATTACACGCAGCATGATAGAGCGCTTGCATAAGGGGAAGGTGGTGAGTACCTCGGGGATGCAGCCTGCGATACTCGCTTCTACTTTCATCTTTGTCGTCATTTCTTATGACCATTCTCTCTGCTGTAAACTGAGGCATGTGGAAGGAGCATCCTGGGGGCGATTTCTCTCGTGTCCACATAAAATATGGTCACCATCTTCTATAGGGTTTCTCTCGCAAATATGGCGAATAGGATTAGCCGTGCCTTTATTTTAATTAGATCTAAACGGTAAGCGCACATAAGAGCTTTTGTCTAAGAGCCGTGTCTGGCAAGACCTGGGCACAACTAAATTCATCCCATTTCCCTATAGCGTATATTTTTGATCGCGTATGTCGTGCGTGTCTCCTCCGGCGTCTCATTTTTTGCAGACAGCCCGGTTGAACAGACACTATGCGGGACCTTTCTGCCATAGCTGTGGACGCCGTCAAGCAATGCTCTGGCAGTATACACGGGCTGTGTGATTGCTTCTCTGTGTGTCACGATTTGATTGACGTCGCGTTGCGCTCCCCTGCAGGCGCTCGGTTTTCGAATGGCTCTAGAATTGTGTCCACATTAGTAGTGCCACAGCGGCGAGGAAGCGCGTTTTCGAAATTTCAAAGATTGATATAGCTATTATACGGCCGACGCCTGTAGCCCATTTGTCGCGAGGCCAACTCTGACGTTCTGCGCCGCGCTCGAACCTAAAGAGGTAAGCGTCAAGGTCGTGTCTGCCCCCGTCACAATTTGGCATTTCTTTTTGCGATCTTATGAGTTCGGCCTGAGAAACCTCACCTTCCGCCGTTTCTGACATTGTCTTTCCGGTGCTATTAGCGCTATTTGCCGCACTATCCTGTGGGCCTTGTCGGAGCATCAGCAATTCCTTTTCTTTCTCCATCTCCGCCATCTGGAGCTTAGGCTGTTCTCGGGCATTCTGCAGGTCTTGCTCTGCCTCCTCAGTCCACCGTGTACACTCCTCATTGCGTTTATCTCTGGGAGGAGCTCGTTCCTGTTGCACCAATGTAAGTAGATCTTGACCCTCGAAGCCATAAGATCGGCCGTACTCGAACAGCCGTTTTAACTCTGCTTTGGCCATCTTAGCTGGGAAGCGCTATAGGGCTAGGACGCAACACTTTCAAAAATGCACCTACTCCGCTTTCAGCCAAGGACACCTGGTTGACCAGCCCTTTTCGCGGACGGCAAATATGAACAAACCTCGGCCTTTAGGGTGGGCAGAGGATCGGTATCCACTTTACGGTTACCCGCTGTCCCTCTAACGAGGTCTGTGGACACAGATAGAGGTTAGGCTGCTTAACGATGAAGCACGTGCGTCGATGCTGGATTGAGGACTAAGTTCACGACAATCACTTTTGTAACAAAGAACACGATATTTATAGCGAGCAGTTTTAATGACATCAATAACAACCAGAACTCTAGAAGCTCTAAGAACAGGTTCGCCACAAAAGACAACACGAAAAAAAAGGATCCCGACTGTAAGCAAATACAATGATTTATCGAGGGATACCGGTAACGCAACAAAAGGTTTCAAAACATTAAGTACGAGCAGAGAGTTATAGTAAATATACAATGAAGAAAATACTAGGGCAATCAATGTATAAACAATGGGCTTAAATATTTCTCAAGCAACAGTTAGGGGTGAGAAAGAGTTCTCTGACAGCCTTGCAGTTCCGAGGACGTTCTCTGGTCGGGGAGGCGGTCGACCGGAGGGGCGTACTAGATGACGAGGACGGGGAAGAGTTAATCGCGGGATAGGCCATAAAAGGGTCGACTTTCCCAAAGCGTGCTGCCGCGACAGTGACACCCTGAAGACGACCTCTCCTGAACGTACTGCCTTACGGGACGGGCCTACCTTTTATCCCCTTACGCTGCGCGCCCCTGAAGCCAGCGG
This sequence comes from Amblyomma americanum, assembly GCF_052857255.1. Lineage (NCBI taxonomy): Eukaryota > Metazoa > Arthropoda > Arachnida > Ixodida > Ixodidae > Amblyomma > Amblyomma americanum. The sequence continues at coordinate 337,257,365 of NC_135497.1, forward strand.
GCGGGCCAGTCACTGCCCCGGAGAACCGTGTTGGAACATGATTGTCGCCACGGAGATGCTCTCGTTTCTTCTGCGGTATATGAGGCAGCTTATGTCAGGCCCCTAATCTACTCGATATTTTCGCCTTAGAAAGAAAACCCGATAAAGCATCCAGCGACCGTTGCAAGACGGCCTTCTATCAGCAAGCTGAACGTCGAGAGTTCTCTATCACTCACTCGGGGTCAGCACTATCTGACGGTGGCAGCGAGTCATCCAAGCCAACATGGGCGGCCGTCGTTTGACACTGCCCAACAGCGCTGAAGGGCTCGCCCAGGAAGTCGAGGGAACCCCCACCGCAGTCATTGTCCGCCGCTGGTGTCGACCCCCGTGGCCGGGATCAGCAGCTTGCTGAGGTGCCGTTTACCACGGACACTGCGGACGTAGCTGCAGACGCACAAGCAATGCTTCGATTAATCGAGAGACGCCACTGCAGCAGTTTCGTGGTTGAAGAGCTGTGCACCCATTAGAGTTCTGCGGCCTAGCGCTTATTATCACTCGTCCACCGATACTGATGCAACATGATGACGTCCTCTTTCGCAAGCGAGCTCACTCTGTTAAAGTTTATTTCTTCTGCTGCTGCTTATGGACCCTGTTTTGCTGAGAGGGGCCAGAGGGGAGTGCCCTCATGCCTATAGGCTACACCGCGTACAAAGTCATGGGCTACAGCCTAATTAGTTATCAGAGGCAGCTCTACAATTTCAGAAGCACAGGTGAAATGGAGAGATCGCCTTGGAGGTATGAATGACGAGCAAATGCTATTGATGTTCTCACTGTAAGCAGGTCAGATTAAAAAAAAAATCTGAAGCGAATTCGCTTGCAAAGCATTCTTGATTTCAGGGGGCTGCATGACTTTTAGGGAGAAAGGAATTAAAAAATAAATAAATAAAATACACCCATAAACCTTCAGTGCATTGATTTCTAGCTTGCGCTCATGCAGCGAAGTCGACAGGGGCAAGTGTCCGATATTAACTCGTATTCTAGTAGTGGGTGCCAGTGACATGATTTTATATGTGGATTTCGAACCTGGCAGCGAAATCTCATATCGTGGGCACGCACAGCACTCCGAATTACTCTATTATAACCGCCTATCCTGTAAACCAATGGCAATCCTGCATGCAGCTACATTCCTATGCATGACCGTCAAGAGACGTTGCCGTTCTTCTTATCTTTCCTTGTGAATGTATTTTTTTGCTTAACCTAACTTTACATCTTAGGTACGCATGAGCACTGAATAGTAATCTAGTTGAAAAATATATAGGAATGTTCAGCTTCATGACAATTAAGTGTCACTAGTATACCTCACTGGATTAGACATCTATTGTTCATATTATGGTTTAATAGAACATACGCAAATGCAGTTGTTAGCAGTTCAGTTACAGCCGATAGCTGGATCAGTGATAGCGTGCAAGGTCTATAAAAATTGTAAGGCCTACGTCACCGCTTTTTATATGCGGGGGCGTTGTAGACGACGAGAGAACTCTGCAAGGAAGCATGGCGTATCAAATACTGTCATTGTTGGCCTCTCTCTCAAAGTGACAACAGTTGGCCCCTCGCAAATTTCCTGTTTTTCGCAAGGCACAACGCTGAGTGCTTCGCTCCTGAATGTCACGCCAGACAAAAGAGTTTACTGTGCCCGTTTGCGCCCCAGCGACTTTTAAACGACAACTTCACGATAGATGCAGGCGTACTCATCGTGTCCTCGCCGATTATGTCGTGGCAGGCGAGGAACACGAGCGAAGGCATCGGGCGGGCGAAATGGGTGTCGTTGCGGTTGAAGACCTCCGCACAGGCTTGCCTGACGGGAAGCATCGCACTTGGCTGAGGCCACTGCATATCCAGCATAAACGAAAAGGCACACTGACCTCTGCTAAAAAACCCTCCCACACACTGATGTGCCGCAATATTTTCACGACTGCGAACTACAGCGTCTGCTCAGCACAGTTAACGCGCAGAGTTCATACAGTGTGAGACGCCATCAGAACACGCTGGACGGCTGCCGTTCTGACAGTCCGATGAACTAAAGTGTATCGAGTAGCGCACCTTGTTCCGCGAAACTGATCTTCGCGCGACCGTTTACTGCGTCAAGTCTAAAAACTTTGCATTAGTTTGTATTTCAGACCAAATGAATACAAAGTGTTTGTAGCGAATATTTTTGACAGAACGTTCTGAATGGCACAATTTATGCTTCATTTGATTTGATTAGCGACTATAGAGGAAGGGAAGAAAGATATGGTGTGAAGTGAAGTGCTGAAAATTTCACTGAAGCAATGCGATAGCGATCAGTGTAAAAGCGAAGCACACAACCATTAATGATAGCGCAGATTTGACGCATCGGATCATATGGTCCCCCGACAGTTATTTGTTTTAATATTAAGCCCGTCGTAGACACAACACTTGCATCAAAAACACAAATTAATATATATATAAGCTTACCGGTTTACCGCATCAATTTGCGAGAGCAGATTGGAATTAGCGGCCGAGAGGTCTACATTGGCAGGCCCATTTTGACGTTCCACGGACTGCTCGGTTAGGCGTATCACACGAACGTTTTGACGTGTGAACGTTGACATCGTACATTGAAGTATGTGGCAGTGGTGTCCACCTAACATGTTACAGGCCTGCTGAAACCCGCTAAATTGCTTTTACTAGACGGCTTGTAAAAAGCTATTACATATTTCAGTCTGAAAGCATCCTTAAGCTGGTGCTTCCTCGTGCTTCCTCCGTTCAGCCCGCCGTATCTTTTCGGGCTCTAACCTCCGGGCTCACTGCTGCGTTCAAGAGGCGCTTCAAACCTTTCTGATTAGAACGGTATATGCACGCAGCGCGAGGATTGGGTGTGTGTGTGCAAGGGGTGGTCACCTTATCGCGACAGACAGTCCACCTCGTCCGAAAACGATGAAGATAGAGCGCGGCGTGTGCACGGCATGGTCACGTGATCGAAGAACGAAGTTAAGCCCGCTGACGACGCGGTCTTCACGCGAACCGCTTTCAACATTCCGTACGAGTTATTGACGAGAGTTCGTGCATCTTTCGTGATCAGAAAATTTGATTTAACCTGGACGTGCGTGAAGAGTAAAGAGGACTAATCGGATCTGCGAGGGAAAAGCATGCGACAGTTAACGTTCCTTTTTTTTGTGCGGCTGTGCCCGTGAGCACCAGTAAAATTTTTGTTGAAATAAAATTCAGTTGCTGAGGCTCTTTGTGGTTGATTGAGTTATAAAATCTTACATGCGGGTGCCAGAGCGCAGAGCGGATGCGCAAATATCCAGCCGCGGCACAGGTGTGAGCCGCTGAGCAGAAATATGGCCGGTGGAAGTGGAACCACCGCCTCACCTAAGCACTCCAGACGGCGTCGGCTGGGAGCATTTTGCAGAGTGCACGCGTTACTGACGACTGTGGCCACAGCCACTCCACCGAGGCCCATGGAATAAGCTGGCCGCTCTCCAGGCTCAGCTGCGGGCCCTGCACCGTGAGCTCCAAGCACAGATCTGGAAAAGTCCCCAGGAACTGTCGCGAGTCGGGTTCCAGCCGGCTCTCGAGCAAGGACGTTCTAGCCGAGATTCGAACAGCAGTGCGCGAGCTCTGCTCGTGCTATATTTTTTCCTCTTTGTCGTCTTTCTAAAGTAACGTGCCGACAAGACATAGAACAGAAAATGTCTGGATAAGCGGAGATGTCATAGGAAGGACAGGAGAATTGATTATCACTTTGTGGCTGTATTGTATCATTCAAAATTTGCATTAAAATCAAGGTATTCTGAAACGGCATAAAAACTTTCCTGTTCCGGCGCACCCAGCGCGTAAATGAATAAGCGAAGACGTCTTCTTTCATGCAATATTCGCCATATTTAATGACCTGTATCGCGTATGGATTTATTCCTTTTTTATATTTGTTGGCTGTCAGGCCATTCACTTCCTACATACGTATATAAGTTTACCATTTTACAAATACTGAGGCCGATATTTACCACCTGCTGTGGGTTTGCCCGGGGCTCAAGCCGAAGAGAATTCAGCACTTGGTGACAGCGAGTCTTTTGCCGAACAATCGCGATTCATATACCTCTTGGACCCTGGGACCAGATCGTCGTTCACTCCTTGACTTATTTAGACCAGCAAACCATTTTGCATTTATTTAAGCCTCTCCGTCGTCAATCATTACATACCATTTTATGCCCTGAGGCGATAAACATCGTTTAAAAAGAATTTACGGCGAGTAGCATGGAGATGTATATGAATATGAGTCGGTAAAAAAGGAACAGACTAAACAAGGTTACGACATTCTGCGAGAGCTGTCATAGCTCGTAACTAACAGCTCGCAAAATCCTGAAAGCCCGCTGAGAAGCTAACTTTTCCACTAGTGAGGTCTCATTCGCCGACTCCTTGGCACACCTTTCTTTCTCCACAAAAAGGATTGGCAAGAGGAAAGATGCCTCAGTCTATTCCATATTATTTTTTATTGAAAACGAGAGGCCTTGCCCTCTTGAAAATTTTAAATTTTTTTTTAAAGTTGTAAATATTAAATATACGGTAAAATTTACAATCAAACTTAAAAGTTTTAAATTTAGAAAGCTCGAATAATTCAAACGTAATTCTATTCTTCAATATCCAAAATAGTTATTAAAATGTGCGCTTTAAATAATTCAAATTTGCAAACTAGCAATTTTAATTATGACATGCAAAATTTGTATTCAATTTATACTTGAATAGCAAATAGCAAGCGTCCTCTACAGTTACGGAATCGGTTACCAAAAAAAAAAAAGCTGGACAGTTTCCAGCGCTTCAGGCGTGAATGGTGCACAGACGACAATTACCGCACCCATACCCCATGCCCACACCCATGCCCTGTCTATCTCCATTTGCGCTTGCTAGTTTCACATAAATATATCATTGATCTCCCCAGCATTGTGACATATGCCCCTGCCACACTGACACCCCGAAGGCCTTTGAGAATCAGGTCCTTAAGTTCAAATTTTAATGGAGTCATCTACACTTCACGAATGTGGCTCCTTTGCCGCCAAAGACCTTGGAGGTGAAGGCGCCCGTACAATACCTACGGACCCCATAGGAGCTGCCAAGGAGAACTGGCGAACGCTGTGCCGTCCAACGTCAAAAAGAAAAGCAAAGAGAAAGTGCTAAGGTTTTAATGCAGTCAAACCGATTAGACGCGCGAAAAGATGTGTTTATTCTGGTAGGCTCATGTGTTTGCTTTGATTTGTGGTCGGCACGTCCGACGACGATATCAGACTCAGGTTAAGGCCTGAGCGATGTTAAGCTGAACGGATCTATTCGCGCCGAAGAAGGAAGGCAATGAAGAGGACAGTGTGCAATGCACAGCGCGAGAGTTGGTAGCAGTTTAGCTCGAGGCATTGTCGGCTGCGGCCATAAAATTGTGCTCTCGTGCAGTGGGCGGCCAAGCTGATCAGTTCGCGCTGCCGCGGCTTCGAAACTGAGTCTCGGCAATATCTATTTTATTTCTGCACCACCCTCGTGTTCAGGGACGCCAGAAGATACCTACTTGGGTTTGACCCTGTGAAATAGGGCTGTCGTACGAAAACATTACTGCAGCTAACAAAATGTTATCTGAACACCTACGCACAATCTGAATGGCGCTGGAAGCCGCGAAGAAGCAGTTTGTATTTTCCAGTGTATGGTCGCGGAAGCCCCGGCCCCCATCCACTGAGCCTGCGTGCCGGAGGCGGGGAGCAGGGGTCCCCTACCTTAGTGTAACAATAAAGATTTCAACAAATCAATCAATCATTTCCAGGTTTGCGACATTTAACCAGAGCCTTCCACGAAGGTGCCCCTCGTTACCGCTCTTTACCCCTCTATTCGCTCCCTCACTCCATGGTTGAGGTGTCCACCGAGAAGGAAATGTTCCTGCACCTTTCCTCTCAAGCAATAACCATGAGGCAGTAGTTTTCCCTCATGATTATTGGTTGCGAGCAAAGGGTTCATCTTAAGTTAATGATAACGCAGCGAGCTATGGGAAGAAAAATTATAGGTGTAACTTTAAAAACCGGAAGCGGACAGACTGGGTGAGGGAACAAACGCGGGTTTAGGATATCCTAGTCGCTATCCAGAGGAAAAATGGGCCCGGGTGTCGCCACTTCGCGCACTTTTTTGCGTGCGCTACCAGACATCCTTATAGAGCGCGTGGGGGTAGCGGCCTCGGTCACAGAGGAGATGCCCTCGACTCGGCGTGGCAAACTGAGCCGGAGACCAGCTACCAAGTGACAAGGGGTTGGTCGTTTGGTACCCAGCTTTCGCCGGTCGCAAGCCAGAGAATGGGTCGGAGGCAAAGGTTCACAAAACAAAACAAAGTTTATACAGCTAAGAGACGATACAAAGGAAGTTACAATCACTCGTACGAGCACAAAGAGATTCAAAAATACAATGCAACTCATGCAAAGTGACACTAGGGAGAGATACAATTCAACAAAATTTTTGCACCTGAAGGGCCCTAACACACAGAGAGAGACAAATAATGAAAACACAATTTGATCACCGGGCACTGCGACTGTCCGACGACTTGAGGAGCACGACGGGCAGATCCGAAGGCTGGCGCACGTTGCCTCGCTGGTCCGTACTTGGCTGGTAGAGTGGTGTTCTCCCGGGAGTCGAGCGGGCGCGCTTCTCGGAAGCTTAAACGGCGGCTCGGGCTAACCGACAGCGGTTGCAGCCCCTCATTTATAGGCGCGGTCCGCGTCTGTTTGTTCGCGCCAGGGCAGGCGCGCACATACACGCAGCTTCAACCGCACAAACTCCTTCTTGCGCCGGGCGCGCGACCCCATTGGTCGAGCGCGGAAACCACCTTCTCGAACAATCTAGGTCATTCGCGGCACGCCGAGTCATCGGCGCCGGAGCGAAGGGGGGGGGGGGGGGGGGGGGGGGGGGCGGAGGGAATCACTTTGCTGTTACCAAAGTTACCCCCTTTCCGTCGACAATAAGCAAAAACTTCTCGAACATTCGAGAAGAATCGTCGCCGCGCATGTCTACGTTTACTTTGGCGCCCCGATAGCGAGCTGAGTGAGAAGCACCGTGCGCTCCGGTGGTGCTTCGCCGCTGTTTTTTTTTTTGTTTTACTTTACCGCGCGCGGGCGCGATTGCTTAGGCGCAGCGCCGGTTTTTTTTTTTCGAACATGCGCCGAATTTTGTGAGACCTTATTTAGGTTTTTCCTGCGCTTTGCTGGTTCTCTTTGCACCTTTCTGGCAGGGATTTACATTTGCCCCCAACACTCCGTATTCAACTCAACAGGATGCGGCTGGAAATATACTTTTAGTCAGTGTCATTAAATGTGTATTTGCTCACAAATTCCAGCAGTTCAAGATTTATTGTCTGTTTTAGATGCCTTGGGCATGCTAGTAACTTATGATCTACGAACTGCGCACACAATGAAGCCTGATCTTTATCGTCTGGAAACAGTGCATGTACCCTGTTCATGTCCTCCTCCCACCGCGACTTCTGGGTCTCCTCCTTCTTTTTGGTGCCGCTTTCAAAACATGAGGAGCTGCCGCGGTGTTTGAGGTCTGCAGGGTGCTATTTGATATCATATGTTCTGGAATGCTGTTTACTGGATGGACAGCCCTCGTTGTCTTCTTATGGGAGGTCTTCCAGTGTGTCTAGACAAAAAAAGCAAAGCTTAGGCACTGTATATTTTACATTAAGGTATAACTGCAGTTCAGGAGAGCAATGTGGCTCTCCGAAAAATTGCCGTGCAATGTCTCTTTGTAATGCAAGCATGCATTTCAGAATTGAGTCCACATTGCTGCGGCTAACACGGAGCTCAGCAGTCAGTACTGCAGTACCGTGCAATTTTGTAATGGTTGTTGCTAGTACTTATGAAAAGCAGGACTACATTTTTCATATGTGTAAGGCTTCACTGTTGTCTGGTTCTGCTGTAATGGATGTACACACTTTTGAAAAATGAATGTACATTCTTAGCTTCGGTGTCACTATAAATTAAATGAAGCACAGTTTCAGCTGTTTCTTTAGCCTGGCTGTGGCTATTTGAGATTGTGCTAAAAAATTTGTCAGGCTGAATAGCACACACTGCTTTGCTTTTCACATCTTACCTTCCAAAAGACTTGTTTTGAATGTTTGCAAACACAGGACTGTTCTGGGAGAGCAAATAGTTACATGGGGTGTGCTGTACCAGTTTTTATGTGGCCTTGTCATCCCAACAGTTATGCAAAAACACCTCTTCAGTAACAAAATTCCCCACCTATTCTCACTGTGCCTAAAATAAAACACCTAATTAGCTTAAGTGTGAAAACTAAGACTGACTGACATTGCTGGAACTACTACAGTGAATTTGCATTTTGACCCTCTTCCCCACACACGTAAAACCCTTTCTTTGCCACAAAGGAAAAAATAAATGATTTTGAAAGATGAGCAATGAGCAATGAGAACACAGCTGCCAACATCCACCTGATCTTTCGGAAACATTAGCAGGTGGAAACACGGCCACCTAACCTATTTCGCACCACTTGCACTTGACCCACTGCGTGCACCGTCTGTACAGGCGCAGCGCTTTGTGGTAAAAGTGCCCCTCGGGATTTTCCATCGTTACTGGACATTAGAGCTTGCAAGCAGAGTTTCACAGCCTTAAACTCTGCTCACCACCACGTACCCTATCAAGCACAGCTGTCAGTATGCCTGTCTAAAGCCCTTGAGCGCTGCCCTGCCGCACAAAGGCAGTGACATTTTTAAGCAGGTACTCTGCTCTAGAGACTATGTTTGCACTGGAGAAGAGGTACAGAGAGCCCTGGCAGTTGCAGAGTACTTTTTATGAGACCAACCAAATTTAACTTTCTTCGCTGCACTGCACACTGTTACAGTGCTCAAGATAGTTGTGCCAGCAATTATACAAAGGTCAACATCAGCATTTTTGGTATCACTTTCATCGCTGGATGCCTCACTAGCATGCCACTAATTTCACTATTGACTCACCGTGGCTTGGTTGAAAGGTCGGAATTATTGGGGGTTTAGCTTCAAGGCTTCTGGGGCAACAGTCTTGTATATGGTATAAAAAGTAAGCGATGACAATTCAGCTAAAATGTAACAAACTTCTGTGGTCAGTTCAGCCCCCTGAAAGTAACTGAAAAATAAAAACGTAATTTATTACTATTATGTTACTCTCGTTTCCACATTTACTAGCACCAGACATGGACTACATGGAATGGGCCAGGATCTGCTGCCTGCTGCAATTCGTACGCTGTTAATTTTTATCAAAAAACAACCGCTGGTGAAAGCTGTTTTTGTCACTATTTTTCCCACCTTACGTCGAAAACATTAGGAGCGCCACTTATGACTGTAGGTGTAGGCCCTCGAGAAAAGGACTGAGTTGTAACGTGCAAAGACCTTGTGCACCACCACGAAGTTTATAAAACCGCACGAGAAGCAGCTGACGCTGAAAAAGCGCCGAACTTCGTTGTTCGCATTCATAAAGAAATGCGAATCGCGGAATATGGCACTAGTAAAACGCAGTGCGCTCGATATAGCATTTCTGGTCATTCTCGCATGCATGGCTTTTCGGCAGAGCGACCAGATTCCTCGCTAGCACCAGTGTTCGCCACCAAGTTTAGGTTCTCAAAGTTACAAAGGTGGTTACCACTCATTCTTCTACTGGGAAATAACTTATTACTACTTAACAATTACTGAGTTATAAAACCTTGTTTCCGTGAACGTTACACTGAACTCCGGGTGGTCAATCCAGCTCTAGAAAAATGAGCAGCCTGTCTAGAGCGCTTAACCGCTGTGCTGTGGCACAAATGAAATACTTGCGCAGCTGCATGCTCACTTTGAAGCACGATGCTCGGACTTCAGTCTCTTTTACTTTACCGCGCGCGGGCGCGATTGCTTAGGCGCAGCGCCGGTTTTTTTCGAACATGCGCCGAATTTTGTGACACCGGGAAGGACATGTAATGCGAATGCAAGATAGCCGGTGGTCCTCAAGGGTAATGGAGATGATCTAAAAGGAAGGCAAGCGTAGCAGTGGCGGCAGAAAGTTAGGTGGGCGGATGACGTTAAGAAGTTCTGCGAGGATAGGGTGGCCGCGGCTGGCAAAGGGCAGGGTTGATTGCAGAGACATGGGAGAGGCCTTCAGCCTGCAGTGGGCATAATCAGGACGATGATGATGAGTACTACTGCACGAAGCTTCACTTTCCTCATGACCACTCGTTCTCACAGGAGGTGGCTAACCAGAGGGGAAACAACTATGTCTCATGCAGTACTGCAGTATCATGTACAACATTCCCGAATGAGACTTCATATTAAGCACTAGAAAAACTCGCAGCACGGTTATGCACTCTCAATTGTAACGGGTTATTTAAAGTGGCTATTTTAAGTGCGCCTAATCAACTGCCGTGCATAAATCAATGGAACAAGGAGTAGCATCGTTCGGATTGCGGCTGGCTGGCGCGAGTCCCCGGCATGGCCTCCCGTGTCCTCGCTGCTGGGAGCGCATGGAATGGCTCTGGTCTCGCCGGGAAGACAGCCATGTGATCCTGCAGCGTTTCGGCGTCACAAAGTCCTTGGGGGTGAACGGGCACGGCTTCAAGTCCCGATCCTCCTAACTTGTAAAATTTTCAACTTGTTGTAACCTTACCGTTCTGGCCATCTCTGGCCGCTTGTCGCCGCTTCCGCTTGGAAGAGTTTTTGTGCCGTGAAGGCAGAAATCGCGAGCGTCTTCGCTTGCACGTAAAGGAAGCTTACGCTCTTCCCATAGTTTCGTTTCTGATTCAATCACCGAACAATGACCATGCGCGTCATAGCTTATGCAAGTTTAGGTCGTGTGTGGTTTAAAACTTACTATGTAGTCGCTGATCCTTCATATCAATTCACAAACTCCTTCACGCCAGCGTTTCCTGAAAGCCGCAGTGACAATTATGGAAAGCAGAGAAGAGGCTGAAATATTGCTGTCATTGCATGTCTCAACACGTCACCTAAATTGACAGTGGCACCCACGCACAGCCGGGATAAGAAAAAGATTTGCACTTGTGCGTGCCACCGGAGCGGCAGGTAACAGCGCTCGGCGCTCGGGTTACCGACACGCCGATAACAAGTGCCACGCGTGTTCGTAAAGCATGTCATTGCGACAGCCGTCCGATGCGATTTTCGTTCCTGCGGTGATGTCATTGTTCAAATATTTTTTCGTCGTGACTCTGCATATGATAACTGCGGTATTAATGACCGTACAGCAAATGCGGCTTAGGTAAGCACGGGGAAGTTGGCAGCAGCAACGCGTTAGTCATGGCTAGCCGTACGGCTGTACTAAAATTCTGTTCATGGTGTGCTGTATTGAAACATTATTGAGGAAAAAAATTCAGTTACACGGTATTTAGCCCGTGTAAGCTTATTACCGGCTGCGACTTGTGGTATAATGTCTTGCGCATCATAACAACGAAAAATTACGGGACATCATGTCGTGCAGTGCCAAATGAGAAAGCAGTTTAATTTGCCCAGAAGCTTTTACTCTGACAAATTGATGCATTCTATTCCTAAATTTCACTCATGCGACAGACTCCTTGTAGAGGGTGAAAATGGGCGGAGGTGAGCCAAGGGTGGCGGGGAGTGGGTGGGCTTTTTGTGCGCTTCGGAAGTATCTAGTTATGGAGGGGAGGCGCATGTGCCGAGAAAGTTCAGCTGGAAAACCTTGCATATGTATAAAGAAGGATTAAGTTTATCGCTAAAAGAAAATCGGCAGAGAGACTTCAGACTGGTTACGTGTGGGAATACGGTCTATAGTTGCACTGACTCCCTTCCCCCACCCCCCGCCCCCCACGAGCGCTCGCGCGCGCGTTGGCACGCACACACGAACGCGCGCATACGAAATCACCTGAAATTCCAGGAAAGGAACGGTTGCGTCACCTATTTGACATGAAAATTTGTTTTTGAAGAAAAGAGAAGGCCCTCGAACAGTCTCACATCTCAGCGAACACCGCAACCGCGCCTCAAGGGTTCTAAGAGAAGATGCAAAGGGGCTGGGAAGACATAACATTTAAGATGCTTATGTCGTCAGCTCGAACCCCTCTTGCAAGCCAGCCTCGAACTTGACTAGCACAAGTATGCTTTATGCAACTGCAAATCGCATAACAGCACCTGGAACGCTGTACGACGAACGGTTGCTCTCAATTTGGGTACAAATGCAGTCTGAAAAACTGGCCCCTCATTGAGCTGAGCCAGTGGGGGATGTGTATTGACAAAGGAACGTGAATACGTTTGTCTGCAATGGTGCTCTGCATACTGTGTACACCCTACGGCCGCTTGATGACGTCACATTATTTTTCTTGACGTCGCTGGGATGTTCTGCACGATATGCAACTACACGTACTGATAAGCACACGCCGCCGGCCGCTTTTCTCGTAATAGAACTGTTCTTTTGCATTAACAAAATGTACCAAATTCGGCGAGCTTCGACATTGTCCTAGTCTAACATTATTTGCAGTCGCGACCCTCTCCTGGATTTGAGTAAGGATAAGCGCATAACTGGCTAATATTGCCAGGGAAAACCTGAACAGCGCAGTGACAAAAAAAAAAAAGGCGTGGTCGAATCACGACTGCTGCGGTTGGCACATAAATAGCGTTGCTTGCGGGTGGGTGGAGTCCAGCACGGGACTAGAAAGCGCTAGCATGCCTTATTTAGACCTATGTTTGCATCATAGACTTCCCCCTTTCAATCCATCCCGGCACAGTCTAGGGCCTGCGCTTGTGTGAAGGATATTCCATGGTGTAATTCCCAGGCAGCCTTATTAGCAGTTTTGTCTAGGTTTCTAGAATTGATGTAAAAAATTGGGAGATTGGTTTTTGTAGAAAGGTAATGACGAATAAACTGTCTCACATTTGTCGATGGACACCCGGACTGCTAAGTAAGGGAAGGAAAAAAGAAGGAACTGAAAGAAGACAGGATGAAAGGTGTGCTGTAGTGGAGGTCTCCGGAATGATTTCCACCTCATGGGGATCTTTAACGTGCACTGACAGCGCACTGCACACTGCACATGGGGATCTTTAACGTGCACTGACAGCGCACTGCACACGGGGACCGTTACCGTTTCACGTCGATCGAAACGCGGCGGGCGCGGTCGGTTACGCGTTTTGATGGTAGTCGAGATTAATCCGGAGACCTCCTCTATCGCACGCCTTTCTTCTTTCATTTCCTCCTTTATTTCTTCACTTACAAAGACGTCGACAAACGCTTGTCCTGTCTCGTCATCATCGTCTCGACCATCCGCTGGATTAGGGAAATTTATACTTAATTGGCTCACTTTTCTTGTGGACACCTCAACCACGCTGTGAGAGAGAAGCACGAACGCGAGCATGGAAACAAGCTTTTTAGTCTGCGTTTGTACAGAAGTCGGCATCAATATAGTCATCTTCAGTGGATCAAAGTACAGAAGATAGGCAAAGCAGCTAAAGCTATTATCACATTTAACGCAGCTGCACTGACGAAAGAAGTTAAGTATTGCATTGAAATTCCAAGGATATAGAGCTATATCGGCTGAGACGTATGGCCTGTTGTCACTTCTAAAACATTGGTCATATGGTAAAGTACTGTCCCGCAGGCAGTGTGTGCAAAGTCTGCGGCCGCAGTCACAAGCCCGGGGCGGAATGCGATCGCGAGACATTTTGCGTGTCTTCCACAACACCGGTACACATTGCGGTGATGATGATGTAAATTATTTATTGGTACTGTGGGGCGAGAAGAATCCTCGAGCGCATAACTTGTGAATGTGCTAGCTCCCGAAGGACTAATAAAATTGCGAGTGGCTTAGCTCCGCTATGCCAGGATATACGCAGCGGGAGGTAAGTTTCCCTGGCTGAGCTTGTTCTCGTAATGCCAAACGGAAATAGTCATAGAGTGGATTACTCAGTGCTGTCAAGTCTTTTTGGTGCCACAGTCTGTCGCACGTACTACATATGTGTTCAAACGGATTGCTCACAAAGTCTCCTTCAAACGTTCTGGTGGCAGATGAACTTTCGGAAACTCGACTTGTGTGGTCAGACACACGACGGGCCTTCACATCCTCTTCGGTTGGTTCCCGTTGAATGACGCCTTTCATAGGCTCCATCTCGGCGGCTATACGGCGTCTATTACGCTCGGCAGTCTGGTGTCTCCGTTTGGCAAAGCGTTCCTCTCTCTTTTTCGGCCGTCTCCGCTCCTCTTCGCCTTCTGAATCTCATTCTCTGTTTGTTGAGTAGGGAAGTGCCAGGCGACAACCTCAGGATCGGGAGAGTTATTGTTCTCTGGTCCATACCGCCGTTTGGCAGCGGCTGGACTCTCCTTCTGTGCACCGATATCAAACGTTGCGATACAGCCGCCGATTACATCTCCGCCTTTCATACGCAATGCTGCGCATGCGACGACGCGCGGTTCGGGTGATATAGCAGCGGGCGGCGAGGCGGTGGCGACGAACGCGGCGCAGCTATGGGGTCTCTCTGGATACGATAGTATCGGCGCATGCGAACAACTGCCCATCCGCGTGACGTCACATTCACCTTCGAAGGTGAAGCGGGAGCGCGGCCGCGCCGACGGCGGCAACGAAGCACGTGGCGCACCCACTGGTCCTCTCCGGTTGCCATGGAAACGACGCATGCGTACAACTGGCCTGCTATCCTTGTTTTGTGTCTTGTGAGCAGCGTAGGGGGAACAATTCAGTGAGTGAATGAGCCGACTTAGCTGGAGAGGTTGGCGTGGGAAGCCCTGCAGCTCAGCGAGTTCCCTGCTCTCCAGCGGCAAGCCCTCCACCTACTCCTTTTAACTCTCCGACACTTGGTTGACCAGTGCTGTTCCCGTACTGCGCTTATGGCACATACTCCGGCCTTTACGGTGATTAGAAGCGCTGGATCCCCTTTACGGTTACCTACTGTGCCCCTAACGAGATCTGTAGACACATTTAAATGTTAGGGAATCCGCGAAGGACGTGTTTCGATGCTGTATTGCGGAATAAGTTCACGACAGTGACTTTCGTAACAAACAAATGGATGTTTATAGCGAGTAGTTCTAATGACTACAATATCAACCAGAACTTTAAAAGCTACAGGAACAAGTTCGCGACAAAAGACGACATGAAAAAATTATAAATAAAGGATTCCGAATGTTCGAAAATAAAGTGTTCAAGCGAGGTATATAGTTAACGCAAAACAAGTTTTGCTAATAGTGAGTCCGAGCATAACGTTACACTAAAAATACAATGGACAAAACACTAAGGAGAATCAAGGTTTAAACAAGGTGTCAAATATTCTTCAGGTAACACTCAGAGGCGAAAAACGTTCTCTCACAGGTTTGTAGTTCTAAGGACGGTCTGTAGTCGCAGAGCCGATTGTCAGCTGCGGGCGTACGAGATGACGAGGACGAGGAAGAAGTGATCGCGCTATGGTCTCGAAAGCCTGCACTTTCCTAGATTGCGCTGCGGAGAGACGACGCCCGGAAGACTGGATCTCACCAGAATGTACTGCCCGTACGGGGCGGGGCCCGTGTTTTATCCCGTTACTCCACACGCCTCTCAAGAACGCGGGCGGGTGTGCTGGCCACTGCCCTGGAGAACCGTTTTGGAACATGTTCGGAGGCACGAATACCCTCCCGTAACTTGAGCGATATATGAGGCAGCTTGCGACAGGACCCTAAGCTTCTAACCCGATAAAGGAGCCCGCGACGTTTAATAGACGGCCTTCTATCCGCAAGGTGTACGTCGACAGTTCTCCATCCCTCACTCGAGAGCGGCACTATGGGACGTTGGCAGCGAGTGATCGTCGCCATCATGGATGGTCATCGACGGCATCTGCCCATCAGCGCGCAAGAAGGGCTCGCCCAGGAAGTCGTCGAGGCAACCCTCACCGCACTCGGTGTCCGCAGCCGGTGTCAACTCAGTCTTGAAGCTCGCCAACCGCGTGGCCTGGAGCAGGAGCTCGAGAAGGCGCCCTATAGCAGGAGCACGACGGAGGTAGCTGCAAACGCACAAGCAAAGCTTCGATTAATCGAGAGAAGCCATTGCTGGAGCTTTGTGGTTGAAGAGGCGTGGACGCAACTCTTGTAACCATTGCAGCACCGATGCTGCCCTAAAATGATGACGTCCCCTTGCGCACGTTAGCGCAGAGAGTTAATGTTTCTTTCTTCAGCTGCTGCTGGTGCGTCCTTGTTTGTTACCGCAGGCTGCTGTACAAGTTTGATCAAAAGCACTGATGAAACGGAGAGATGCGGCTTCGAAAATTTATTGAAATGTGTTAAGCTCCATGATTATTGTCTGCAGTATCTTCACTGGACCAGACATTTATGGTTGATATTATGATTTAGCTGAAAAGATGAAAATCCAGTTGTTAGCTGTTCAATTACAGCCGTTAGCTGGATCAGTGGTAGCCTGGAACGACCATAAACATTGTAAGGCTTACGCCACTACTTCTTATGTTCAAGGACGTTGCAGACGACAAGGGAATCTACAAGAAAGTATCACGTATCAAATACTGTCATTATTGGCCTCTCTTTCAAAGTGCCAACATTTGGCCCCGTGCAAATTTGCTGTTTTTCGCAAGGCACAACGCTGCGTGCTTCGCTCTAGAATGTCATGCAAGACAAGAGAGTTTACTGCACCCGTTTGCACCCCGGCCACTTTTAAACGACGACTTCATGATAGATGCAGGCGTACTCATCGTGTCCTCGCCGAGGTGGCCGTTGGAGGTGAGGAACACGAGCGAAGGCCGCGGGAGGGCGAAGTGGCCGACGTTGCGGCTGAAGACCTCCGGGCAGGCTTGCCTGACGTGAAGCATCGCACTTGGGCGAGGCCACTGCATATGCCGGATAAACGAACAGGCACACTGACACTAACACATATTGATCTCTTCCAATAGCCTCATGACTGCGAACTAAGGCGTCTGCTGGGCAGAGTTATCTCGCAAATAGTGCATTAAATGTGAAAGGTACGTCCTCGGGACGAGCACGAAGGTTGCCGTTCTGGTTGCCGATGAATGCCGTTCTGGTTGCCGATGAATTCGATGGAATCTATCGATTAGCGCGCCTTGTTCCGCGCCATTGATTTTCGCGCGACGATTTAATTTATCGCAGTCCTGAAGGCTATACTTTAATAAAACACGCAGCGCGGCTAGTTGGTGATGCACTTTTTTATTTTCTTGAAATTAAACAGCGCTGAACATTTCGACCAATACACAGAAAAGCATGACAGGGCGTGCGCCGAATTCAACTTTGGAGCCAATTATGGAACTCCAGCGCCCGTCCTGTCATGCATTTGTACGCGTCCAAATGTGCGCGCTGTTTAATTTAATTAAAAGAAAAAAAGGCTATACCTCAATTTGTATTTCTAACCGAATAAAATAAAGTGTGTGTCGTGAATTTTTTGGCAGAATATTATGAATCGCATAAGTTAGGCTCCATTAGATCTCATTTGCAACCATAGAGGAAGGGAAGAATGATATGGTGTCAAGTGCTTGCTGCCTGATTTTTTTACTCTTGTACTGCTTAAGCAGTATAAGTATCGCTGCCCAAAAACATTTGGGTGTGAAGGCTCGACTAGTGAAGCCACCACCCTCTATTATTCCACTTAGCTGCGGAAGTAGTAAGCGACGGAAAAAATAATTCAAAGACGCAATGCGAAATCGATTTGTGTTAAAGCGAAATTTACAACCATGACTGGTAACGCAGATTTGTCGCATAGGGTCTGATGGTCGCCCGCCAGTTATTCCTCATAATTCCTAGTCCCTCCCCAAAAAGACATGCATCAAAAACACAAGCCTCAAAAATATTAGATATAAGCTCACAGACTTAGCGCATGAATCAGCAAAAGCTGATTGGCCGAGAGGTCTACATAGGAAGGCCCATTTTGATGCTTCACAAACGACTGGACGGTGAGGCGTCTTTTGAAGTCTATAAGCTCGCGTGTATACTCGGCGTTCTTCGACATGCTGTCATTGCTTCGGTCGCGTTCCCGCCACACTACAAGGGCTTTAGGGCCCCGTTGCACGAAGCAAATATTATAGTTAACAGTGCTGTCATAATCGCAGTCTACGCAGTCCGTTGGCTTTGAGGAAAGGAAAGGCGTGCAACTGACTCATTGGGACAGTAGTCACCTTAATCGCGCTGCGAGGCAGCGGTGCTGTGCACCTATAAATTGACGCAGTTAAGCGCCTTTCCTTTTCTAAAAGAAAAGAAAGGTTTGGACTCAGTTGGCTGTGAGTAAATAAAAGGCGCATAACTGGCTCCCTGAGTCTGTGATCACCTCTGTTGCACATTGCGATGCGTGGCAGTGGTGTCCACCTGACACGTTACGCGGCTGACGATACCCCTTAAATTTCTTCTCATAAATGGTTTGTAAAAAAGCTTTTAAATATTGAGTTCTGAAGCAATCCTTAGTCTTGTTGCGGAAATAGCAACATTCAGATAGTCTTAGCAAGCGCTAGTATTGTGTGTTCAGGTATCCGAGAACTGTAAGACTGCTGCCGCTTCTTTTCTTACAGCAGCAGGGAACCCCCACGCAGGCTCGCTGTCTCTGGCTTCGGCTGAGCGAGGAAGCTCTTGCCTCGAAGTGTGCTGTCACGTCTGACGCAACACCCAAGTGGACGGGCCACACTGCTATCTCTGAGTTTGCCTCATTACGCGGCATGGCGTAAGTGATGTCGGATTGAACGCAATAGCCTAAAATTCCCAGTTCTCTAGAAAATCCGATGTCGGCGTTGTCGGTGTCAACCTTTCGTTTTCGGCGTTAGCGTTCGCGTTTTCGGCATCGGCATCGGCGTATTTGGCGGAAAATCTCGACCATGGCTCTGACAGATGGTCCCGAGACAGTAACCTAGGAGGTAGGTGGATCACCTAGGCCTACGGCTGGGAGCACCTGCCATCGGAGGGCAGTGGCCTCATCAGTAAACTGCTGCACCAATCCATCGCATTAAGAGGGGTATGACGACTCTCAGGGGTGTGTGAATGTAAAGTAGAAAATAACAACCTGCATATATCAGAATTAAACCATTCGCGTCATACTCTTAAGGCGGAGCGTAAGCGCCCCCTACAAATTTTTGGCCACGACATGTGGGGCATAGACGTCCCATTGTTTTCAGGCTACTTGTTCGCTGCCAACCCCTCTCCCCCATCTCGTGCTTCCAGTGTCCTGTCCGTCGTATGTTTGCGGGCTCTTCCCTACGGGGTGGCTGCAGCGTCCGAGAGGCACTTCAAAGCGTTTCTGATTACAACAATAGATGCACGAAGCTCTAGGATTGTGTGTGTGTGTGCGCAAGGGGTGGTCACGTGATCGCAACAGACAGGCCACCTGGTCCGAAGACGAAGAAGTCAGACCGCGGCGTGCGCACGGCATGGTGAGGTGATTGCATAACGAAGTCACGCACGCTGAAGACGCAGTCTTCATGCGAACAGCTCTCTACATTCGGATGAAAATTATTGAGGAGACTTCGTGCACGTTTTATGACCAGAAAATTTGATTTAACCTGGACGTGCGTGAAGTGTACAGAGAATTAAGTGGATCTGTGAGGGAAAAGAATGCGGCAGTTAAGTTCCTTTTTTGTTTGTCTGTGCCCGTAGCACTAGTATAATTTTTGTGGAAATAAAATTCGGCTCCTGAGGCTTTATGTGTTTCAATGAGTTATGAATGCTTATATCAGGGTGCCAGAGCGCAGAACGGATGAGCCAATATCCAGCCGCGGCACAGGTGTCAGCCGCTGAACAGAAATATTACCGAGAGAATTGAAAGCAGCGCCTCACCTGAGCACTCCAGGCGGCGTCGGCTGGGAGCATCTTGCTGAGTGCACGCGTTACTGAGGACTGTGGCTACAGCCGCTCCACCGAGGCCCATGGAAGAAGCTGGTCGCTGTCCAGGCTCTGCTGTGGGCGCTGCACTGTGAGCTCCAAGCACAGATCTGGCAAAGACCCTCCGGAAATGTCGCGAGTCGGGTTCCGGAAGGCTCTATAGCAAGGACTCCTTCATGAAACGTAGTGACCGAGATTCGAACAGCAGTGCGTGAACTCGGTAGGTAGTGTGGGGTTGAATGGGAAGATAAGTACGTTCTCCCCACTCAATCACGGCTGACACGGTTCAAAGCCGCCCGAACCCCACCCCGTGATCGCGTACGCTACCGAGCGCTCGCCGACCACGGCGGGCCTTGCTCTGGGGGAAGAAAGGAACGACACATATGCTGACACAAACAGGCATTTATTGCTACAGTAACAATAACGCCAGCTAGCAACAAGGTACGCTAATGAATCAAGGTCGTCCGACTCACCAGCAAGGTTCCGAGCGAATGCTCGCCCGCGCTAGGGCAAGGGATAAAAACTCCGCAGGCCGGACGGGACGAGTAACGGGAGCCTGTCTCCCCGCCGCTTCTTCGCCCCGCCGGCGAAGAGCGGAGCCGCGAGCGACGCGTCCGCTCGCGCCGATCATCCCAGCCGAAGCCCCCCTGCCCCCTCTCCCGCGCGCGGGCTTTGGCAGTCTCCGCGCAGCGATGCTGGCGCCCTCTCTTGCCCGTTAATGTAACTCACAAGGGAATGCCCTCAGCCTCGAGGTGAGACCGCCGCTGCACGGTGCCTCGCGGGAAAGCAAACTCAGGGGCCTGCAGGGCAGGTCCCCACAGTAGGTAGGTAGGTCTCAAACAATGCTGGCACATACCCACCGTGGGGAAGTGGCCAAGACGCAGGCGGTTAATTGCTGGATACAGGAATGTTTTGACGGGAAAAGGAGTAGTAATAGCATGTAGGCTGATAGATTGGAAGACGCAAGGACAGGGGTCCTGTTAACTTGGAGATCGAAGACGGGACAATGGCTTAATGTGCAGATTACTATACAATGCCTGTAATGTTTCAATTTCGTACTGACTGAGAGCGGGAAAAAGGAATTAGAGTGGGAGTCGCTGCGTTTCTTGCAGGAAATTTTGCACAGTAGAGCGCACATTCCTGTGGCTTCGTTCAAGCAAAGAAGCGCCAATGGAAAGAACAACCGCAGAGGATATAGGCAAACCCCGTTGATGAAATGGAATTTTGAAAAGAAGCTTCCTCAAATGAGAGAAGCGACGGCAGAACAGCAGGAAATTATCTGTTGTCTCAGGATCGGCACAAAGGGGCACAATGGGGAAACTGCCTGGCAGATCTGTGAAGGTAGAAATGTAGAATGGGAACCCGGTAACGCAAACGCGTGAAAGAGACCTCTAGTCTGCGCGAGCGCCAGTCGTCGCTGCTACAAGGATGCAGAAGATGCTGATAATCGGGAGATGATGCAAGAGCCGACGCAGCAAATTCCTGAAATATTGTGTAGCTGCGAAAGCACACCGCAGCTGTATATGCACAGTTTGGCAGGACAGCAATAATTGGGCCGAAGAAAAATGCTCTTGCTAAGGAATCTGCAACCTCATTTAAGTGAAACCAATGCTACCTGGTACCCAAAGCAACCTTACCGAATTTAGATGGCGCGGGATCAGTAACTTAAAGAGGCGTAATGCGCGAGACTCAGTGGGTGAGGTTAATGAAGAGCAAATGGACAGGAAGTCCGTCATAACCACGACCTGGGAAACGGTAGTTTCTAATTTTCGTAAGGCTAAGATTACTGCTAACAATTCAACTAGACAAATTGTAGTGAAGTCAGGAAGACGGAGAGAAAAAGACCAACCCAGTGAAGGCGAAAAAATTCCCACGCCTGCCTATTCGCGATCCTGCGAGGCATCGGTAGCAATAAGAACATGAGAGCAAAAGGAGCTTAGCTGGTCCTGCAAGAAACCGTGAAGAAGAGCAAAGGGCTGCAGCTTTGCATTAGATGGGAAAATGTCATCGAATTCAATCTGGAGAGAACTTCAATTGTTATACATTTGGCGGAGATCTGTGAAATGAATGTTTATGGGATCAAGGAGGGACTGCACGAAACACATCTGCGGAGTATGAAAACGAGACCTGGCGGCACAGAAAAAAGGCTGAAGGTTGACTAAGAAATATAATACTGGAGGCGTGAAGAGGTGAGTCGCACAATTTTAAAAATGTTTGAACTGTTAAAAGGCGAAACCTAGCTGATAACGATGGGATTCGCGCCTCAAGGTGCAGAACAGAATTGGCGACATATTTTCGAAGCCCCAGACAGAGGCACAACACCTCACGCTCCAAGAGCACAAGAGGACGAATTTTATAGACAGGAGCTCGTGAGAAAACACAGCCGAACTCCAAAATTGGGCGGACGTACATTTTATAAATCATCAGAAGTGTATCCCTTCTCATGCCTGACCTAGCACTACCAAGCCTGCGCAGGAAGCCAATGGCCCGAACTCCTTTCGCAAGAACTTGCTCAATGTGTGGCCGCCAGGATATTACTCCCAGATACTTCACCGTCTGAACTTGAGGAATTACGTTATTTGTATAGGCCAGGCAGATATTTATAGGAACAGAAAGCGGAAATACTAACAATGAGCATTTCTTCACATTTAGGGACTGATGAATTCTTGCTGAACAGTTGTAAAGATGATTGAGGTAATATTGCAGGGTTCGATGAAGAGTGAGAACTCACCTGCTGATTCAAAACATGCTATATCTTCAGCGTACACATAAGTTTTCACATTTTGAATGCATGAAATTGAGCTTAGAAAAATGTTGAAAAGAGCAGGTGAGAGAACTGATCCTTGCGGTACACCTCTTGTCTGTTGAATTCTCCTAGATGAAACACAATTTAGCAGCAATGAAATTTTATATTTTCTAAAAAACAAAAATCCAGGCTAGAAAATTTATTTATTTATTTTATTTATTTATACAGAATACCCCTAAAGGCCCTCGAGAGGGTTTTACATAGGGGGGGGGGGGGGGCACAGGCAAATGAACAGAATAAAACAAAACCACAAATATAAAACAACAAAAGCAAAAATAAGACACTTTACATGACATAAGTAAGCAAAAGAATCAAAAGAATGGCAGTGCGGCAAAGAACGAAGATTACTGCAGTATTAAAATTATACAAACAGAACACTAATGCAATGAATCATTTAATAACGTACCCTGCAATAACATACCCTGTAAAGGAAGCCATGAAAAAATAACAATGTATGCGAAGAGTTAAGCAGTAGTTATTGAAGATATAAGATTAAAATATTTATCAGGATCAGTGGTGGTTGCGATATGTGAAGGCAGAGTGTTCCAGTCAGATATTGTGCGTGGTAAGAATGAATGCGCATAGTTAAATGTTCTGCACCTGAAACGCCTAACTTTAAAGGGATGATCGCGGCGGTCAAAAATCGAAGGATGCAAAAAAAAAAAAATGTCGTTATGAAGTGATGGATGATGATAAAGTTTTTGAAAAAGTGATAGTCGTGCAATTTTGCGGCGGAGACATAAATCCTGGAGGCCTGCGCGTTTCTTTAAGGCTGTGATGCTGGTGTTACGTGAATAATCGGAGTAAATAAAACGAACGGCGCGGTTCTGCAATGATTCAATGTTATTTATTAGGTAAGATTGGTAAGGGTTCCAAATAGCCGAGGCATATTCGATTTTAGGTCGAATTAGAGTGGTATAGGCATGGGCACGGAGGTGAGGAGGAGCATGCTTTAGGTTATGTTTTAAGAGACCTAATGACCGATTATCAGATGCAAGCATAAGGTTAATATGGCGGTTCCATGCTAAGTCTGAATGAAGGTGAAGTCCTAAGTACTTATACGTGGTGACTAGCTCGAGTGAGCTATTATTTAAGGAGTATGCTGTTTGAATTCGAGACATTCGGTTAGTAAAAGACATCAATTTAGTTTTTGAATGATTAAGTTGCATAATCCAGGTTGAGCACCATGCTGTTACTGAATCCATGTCAGATTGAAGGGATTGGCAATCGGTGTTAGAATAAATTTTGCGATAAATTACACAATCATCAGCAAAAAGTCTGATATGGGAAGAAATGGAATCCGGTAAATCGTTGATAAATATTAGGAAAAGTAAGGGGCCAAGCACACTTCCTTGTGGGACGCCAGAGTGTACTTGACTGAAAGACGAATTGTGGCTATTGACAGCTGTATATTGAGACCTGGAAAAGAGAAAAACTTTAACCCATGCAATGACAAGAGGATGAATATTAAGCAGTGCTAGTTTCATTAATAACCGGTTGAGAGGTACTCTGTCGAAAGCTTTAGAAAAATCAAGAAATACGGAGTCTACTAGAATGCCAGCATCAATCGATGAATGTATGTCTTGAATGAATCCGGCAAGTTGTGTTTCGCATGAGTAGCCTTTAAGGAACCCATGTTGATATTTAAAGATAATGTTATGTTCTTCAAGATAGTTAATTACCTGCAAGTGAATTACGTGTTCAAGAAGTTTGCAAACAGTGCTAGTTAATGAAATGGGTCCGTAATTTAGTGGTGAGGAACGATCACCAGACTTGAAAATTGGCACAACTTTAGCTAGGCGCCAGTCCAGCGGAATCACGCCTGATGATAGAGATTGTGAAAAAATAGCGGACAAGATGCGATGAATACCATCAGATGAATTTTTGAGTATTTTGTTACTAAAGCCAAGGTGATCTGATGCTGATGTTGTTTTAAGCTTCCCTAGTAAGGATAAGATACCTGTATCACTGATACATATTTCGGACATTGACGTATTAGAAGTGCTGACAGAAATAGGAGGTAGAGGGAGATCTTCACGGGCAAAAACGGATGTGAATGCGTTATTGAAAAGTTCGGCGCATTCGGCCACTGGAACACTGCTGCCTTCCGCGTTGGTAAGAGTAATGTCAGGATGATTAGCGGGGTTTATTATCTGCCAGAACTTCCGTGGATTGTTTGTTAGCATTGCCGGTAGATCGTGTGTGAAGCAGTGCCTACGTACAGATATCAACTCAGACTGATATTCCTTATCACATAGTTTGTACCTTTGCCAAGATTCGGAGTGTCTGTTCTTGTCGACTTGTCTGTAAAGGCGCTTTTTCTTGTTATTAAGGCGACGTAGATGCCTATTAAACCAAGGCGCTGTGCTAGTGCATGGGATACTGATGACTGGTATGAATCTGTCAATGAGAGTAGCAAGTTTCACGCTGAACAGGTTCCAGTTCGTTTTCACGGAGCGTGACCGAAAATCGTGAAGAAAATTTTCGGCAAAGACTGACAACTGAGCGTTTATTTCACCGAAGGTTGCTCGGTTGTAGCACCTTATTTGTTTAGTGCGAGTTAACTTTTTATGGGGCACAAAATTCAGGTTACCCGTGATTATGGAATGGTCGGAAAGGCCTTCTAAGAGCGCAACGTTGGAGCAATGGTAAGGATCACTTGTCAAGATAAGATCGAGAATATTGGCTGTAGTGGCGGAACGACGCGTAGGTTCAAAAATAAGTTGTTGCAAAGAGAAATCGAGACAGGACTGAAGGAAAGCCTGAGCTTCAGGATCATTGGCAGGAGCTGTTAATGACGACCAGTTAATAGCCGGAAAGTTAAAGTCACCAAGTAAAAGTAAGCTTGAATTCGGGAAACTACAAGTAAGATCGCTTAGTAAATTAGAAAACTGACTTGCGAATGAAGAATTCATGTCCGGAGGGCGGTAAATGACGCCACTGATGGCGACCGTGGGACCACAACTCAACTGGACCCATACCGATTCTAGGTACGACGTGACCTCGATAGGCACAGCAGTGAGCAATTTATTGACAGCCAGAAGGACACCGCCACCTCTACGGCCCGTGCGGTCACAACGAAATATGTTGAATTCGGAGTCACAGGCGAAAACAACATCATCAGGAACCATGTCATTTAACCAAGTCTCGGTAAGCGCGATGACCGAGGAGCAGCATGAATCAATTAAAGAAGAAAGTGCTACGTTTTTAGAAAGAACACTCCTTACGTTAGTGTACAGAAAACTGACATCGTAATTGGAGCAACGCTGCGCGTTTGGCCGCACGGGTGGTTTGCCAGCCACTTTACGGGAACTGGAAGGGATGCGTCAGGCAAGGCACACGCGCACTGCGCTACTGGTTTGATCATCCCAGAAATACGAGACACCATTGATAAGCAGTTTATCAAAAGACAAACGGACCTTGTCACCTTCTTTTTTTACTGATTTGGCATACTTCCACAGTTGGCTGCGGTTCTCACGAACCGTTTTCGAGTAATCTCGCGAAATGCTGAAATCAGTATTATTGCGTTTATAGCCCTTACTCATAAGCGTTTCGACTTCTTTTTCGTTGAACAGCTTTGCAATAATGGGTCTCTTTTTTTCCTGAGAAAAACGGCCTATGCGGTGAGCACGGGCTAAGGAAGACAACGTGATACCAAGTTTGCTAGAACAGAATTTGTTCACATGACGCTCAGAGTCTTCCCAAGTTTCAGACTCATCAGTGTCCTAAACACCTTAAAAAAGAATGTTAGACCGGCGGGAACGATTTTTCAGGTCGTCAAGTTTTACTTGAATGTTGGATACATCGTGTGTACAACTCGTGGCAGATACTGTGGCAGGCACTGACTGTTTTTTAAGTTCCAGTTCCTGCACACGGGTAGCTAAAGACTAAGTCACTTTGAAGAACTGGAATAGACTCGATTTTAAGCTCAAGTTCATGCACACGATCGTTTAAAGTCTTCATTTCATTTTGCAGGCCAATATGAATTGTAAGAATCTTGTTAACACTTTCGAGGATATTCGTGTGGTTCGTCTCAAGCCTTTGAACAGTTCCATATACCAGTTCGAGCTTTTTCTCTTGGCCCTTCGTCATAGGGCCTGGGTTTGTTTCAACGTCCCCACCCAGGACCAAAACGCGCCAAATGTACACTGCCGCCGAGCGGAAACGTTTCAGAATATGGGGTGGCCACGACACTGCTACAAGACAGACATCATCATCACGGTAACAAGAACACTCGTAATAACCAACCTGGAACAGCAGGAATGGTGAGTGGCGAGGCATTTCGTGGGCAGTGCCGTGGCTCAAGGGGGAGGTGAAATCCGAGTGCTTTATGTAGGTGTCCTAGTCAGCTGATAATGTAGCATGTTGCTAGGCCCGAAGGTCGAAAGTGTCCAAAATTGGCAGGGGTGCGCACAGATGATCGGATGAGCAGCCGCAGCCGTCCAGAAACCAGCTAGCGCCGCAGGATTGCGGAACCGGTCGACAAGTCGATGAAACAGGCAGGTGATAGCCGGTGAGCAGCAACACCTGGAACAGCAGGAACGGTGAGTGGAGAGGCATTTCGTGGGCAGTGCCGTGGCTCAAGGGGGCGGTGAAATCCGAGTGTTTTATGTAGGTGTCCTCGTCAGCTGATAATGTAGCATGTTACCAGGCCCGAAGGTCGAAAGTGTCCAAAATCGGCAGGGGTGCGCACAGATGATCGGATGAGCAGCCGCAGCCGTCCAGAAACCAGCTAGCGCCGCAAGATTGCGGAACCGGTCGGCAAGGCGATGAAACAGGCAGGTGATAGCCGGTGAGCAGCAGCACCTGGAACAGCAGGAACGGTGGGTGGCGAGGCATTTCGTGGGCAGTGCCGTGGCCCAAGGGGGCGGTGAAATCCGAGTGTTTTATGTAGGTGTCCTCGTCAGCTGATAATGTAGCATGTTGCCAGGCCCGAAGGTCGAAAGTGTCCAAAATCGGCAGGGGTGCGCACAGATGATCGGATGAGCAGCCGCAGCCGTCCAGAAACCAGCTAGCGCCGCAAGAT
This sequence comes from Amblyomma americanum, assembly GCF_052857255.1. Lineage (NCBI taxonomy): Eukaryota > Metazoa > Arthropoda > Arachnida > Ixodida > Ixodidae > Amblyomma > Amblyomma americanum. The sequence continues at coordinate 337,284,993 of NC_135497.1, forward strand.
TGCGGAACCGGTCGGCAAGTCGATGAAACAGGCAGGTGATAGCCGGTGAGCAGCAGCACCTGGAACAGCAGGAATGGTGAGTGGAGAGGCATTTCGTGGGCAGTGGCGTGGCTCAAGGGGGCGGTGAAATCCGAGTGTTTTATGTAGGTGTCCTCGTCAGCTGATAATGTAGCATGTTGCCAGGCCCAAAGGTCGAAAGTGTCCAAAATCGGCAGGGGTGCGCACAGATGATCAGATGAGCAGCCGCAGCCGTCCAGAAACCAGCTAGCGCCGCAAGATTGCGGAACCGGTCGGCAAGTCGATGAAGCAGGCAGGTGATAGCCGGTGAGCAGCAGCACCTGGAACAGCAGGAACGGTGAGTGGCGAGGCATTTCGTGGGCAGTGCCGTACTTTGGGAAATTGAGTTCCTGTAATCTCGGTAGCAGAGTCGAGTGTTTAACGCTCTCGTATGCTTTACTGACATCCAAAGTGACAAGCGCAGCAAACTATTTTCTGTTGGGAGCTAAATTAATACGACTCGCTAGGTCAGTATTAGCACACCAAATTAAAGAGCCCGGCCTGAAACAAATTTGACACTGATTCAAGAGACCATTTTCAGAAATGAAAGACATGACACGGCTTTCTACCAATTTCACTAGGTTCGATGTTAATGAAATAGGGCGTATGTTGTCTAAAGTAAAACCCTCCCCTTGCTTTTTAAGCAATGGAACTATTTCAGCAAGCCGCCACTCGTGAGGTATCCAAGGATTTTTGATGGAATGGTTAACTGGAGCGAAGAGTTGTTCAGGAGATTCATTGAACAAATTTTGATCATAGATGAAGTGACCTTATCGGGGCCAGGAGCCGCTCGGGATAAGCGCAGAACTATTTGCGACAGCTCAGGCACAGAGACCTCAGCGAAATTACTTGAGGTGCATGTGAATATAGCTGGAGAAGGTAGAGCAGATGTAAAGCGAAGCTCTAGGCCACACGCAATGTCCTCTAAGGCATTTGCGATGTCAGCAGGGGACTGAACGAGGGATTCAATGTTGACAGCCAGTGGAATCACCTTGTTGCACCTCATAAAATTAAACAAAGCTAGTTTATTACCTGATTGCGTAAGGAAATCGTAATGATTTGTTTTATACTCCTCCTTTGCATGGGAGATATTGCGCTTAAATGTTGCTGCAACATACTTATATTCCAACCAATTTTTTGCGCATTGATTGATGAGAAGTTTCTTCCAAGCTGCTTTCCGTCGTCTATATGCACGCGTGCACTGAGCATTCCATCAATTTTTCTTGTCTGCACCCTTGGTTCCCTTAACCAAAAATTTTGCCTTGCATTGTCCAGTACTGAACATAGATGTGTAGTATTGCTTTCGGCACTTGTTTCAGCGCAATGGTCTGAAGTGATTTGGAGAGCTGATTTTAGCGTGTCATTAAAGCAACTGTAATTTATTAACGTGCGCTGATGTCGCTCAGAAAGAGATAATTTACACGCAAACTGGAAAGTAATCGGTAGATGATCACTGTTTGTTGGCAAAAGCGTAGCGATGGGCACCTGCAGCAGATTGATCACCTGGGTAGTTATGACCTGCGAAATGCACGTGGATACGGTTTCCGTAAGCGCGATCCATTGCATTTACCACTGCTTTCTCAACTTCCGCTGTGATAGCCTGAGACCAACTGCCATCAATTTTAGGTGGGAATTTGGCGGCCAAACTAGAGTATCCTGAGGCTCTCTCCTTGACTGCGGCAAAATCTTCTTTCAGCGTGCATCTGCGCTTGTCTATAAGCTTGAGTACCTGAACTTCTTGTGCTCGTGCAGAACAGTCAGGGGAATCAGGAGGGTGAGCATCACTACACAAACAACAGTTCTCTTTCTAATCGGGACATTCCTCTCTGCCATGACCATCCCCGCAAGCACAGCAGTGTGAGGCCGAAGTGCAGGCTTTGCCACTGTGGCCAAATCGCCAGCAGTTTTGACAATGAAGGGGCCGAGAGTTAAAAGCATGAACTCTAAATACCAATGGCCACACCTTTATCTCTAACGGGCAGAATAGTCCTGCAAATGTGGCAATGACGGACCCCGTAGGAATTTTTAGTCCGTCAATTGCATAGATGGACAGCAATCACTCCCTCAGGCGAGAGGTTCTCAAGCGTTTCCATAGGGCTAAATCGAGAGTCGACACCTCGGACTAAGCCCTTGGAACACGCTAGATGAGGCGGAATGAATGCGCTCACCTGGTGGTTGGCAAAGGACGCACACTTCAGCAGGTCTTCTATACATTCCTTATCCGGTGACCTAGACAAAATACCACCCCTGCCGTACTGTCGGATATCAGTAATGCGCATGAAGTCGCGCATGAAGTTGCTGTCGCGCCTAGTTTATAAGTCTTTTTTCTATCGCCTTGACTGCTGCATTACCTCCCCTGAGTGTCTTCCTTTGTGGTGAAGTAAATTTACATTTTGTGCGTGTGAATGGTGTACCAGCACCAACACCTTTGGGTTGTTCCTAGGCACCGAAAAATAAAGATTATTATTATTATTATTATTATTATTATTATTATTATTATTATTATTATTATTATTATTATTATTTTGACTTTACTACACTTGTGTATATGCACTGGTATTATATTGTTTTTTTTTCTCCTTAATTGTTCATCACGTCTACTCGTTTTCATTAATGTTATTTCTTTAATACTGTGTACTCACGCCTGATTGTCTGTAACGCGTTCACTAATTACATTTCTTATTGTGTATGATTGTATTTCTAGCTTGTATTTCAGAGGTTTCTTATTCGTTCATATTAGTATTGGCTTTATTCTTGTTTGTATTTTGCTATATGGTGTACTTGGCTGTTATCGGTCGTTCTTGTGTTCATTCTCTTTGTTTATTGTTTCGTTAGTTGTTTATATGTCTGTTGCCTGTTCTAGCTGTTTTCATTTACCGCTGTTCTCGCTGTTTTCTTGTTTTCACTTTTTTGCTTCATGCTTGCTGTCACGCCTAGTTTATATGTCTTTTTTTCTATCGCCTTGACTGCTGCATTACCTCTCGTGAGTCTCTTCCTTTGTGGAAGACAAATTTACGTTTTGTGCGTGTGAATGGTGTACCAGCACCAAGACCTTTGGGTTGTTCCTGGGCACCGAAAAATAAAGATTGATTGATTGATTGATTGATTGATTGATTATTACAGGGCAATTAAGCGGCGGTATAAAACGCTTTCCTGTTCCGGCGCACTCAGCGTGTAAGTGAAGACGTCTTCCTCTATGCAATAGTTGCATCACCTAGCGAAATGCTTGAATCTTAATTTCATTGGCTGTATTGCTTATGCAGTTATTACTTTCTTTAAGTTTGTTGCCTGTTACTTTAGGCTTTTAATTCCTCAATGCGTACACTTATTTACAGCGACTAGCACGTAGGTGCGTATAAATACGAGCCGTTCACAAATAAAAACTGACTAAACTAGGCTACTACATTCGGGGAGAGCTCTCATCGGTGAATTGACAGCTCGCAAAATTCCAAAAACCCTCTTAGCAGCCATCGTTTCCCCAAATAACGGCGTCTCATTCCCAGACTCGTTCGTACTCCTTGCTCTGCCCACAAAAGTGGTCATCACGAGGAGAGAGGGACCAGTCCCCTTCTTTTTTTAGAAAAAGAGAATGCTTACCCTCTTTAAAAATTTCAAATTTTTATTTGAAATTTAAAAATTTGAAAATATAAATATAAGCAGATATTTACATTAAAATTAAAATATATTAATTTCAAATGTTCGCTTTTCAACATAATTCATGTTATTCTATATGTAAACAAAATTTCTATATGTGCATTTTAAATAATTCAGAAGTGCAATTAGAATTTTAAATTACTAGAGGCAAAGTTTCTATTACTCTAATGGGACAGGCAATTGGCCAAAGCGTCCTCTACTGTTACGGATTCGGCTACCAAAAAAAAGCCAGGTTGTGTCCTATGCTTCAGGCGTGAATAGGCTGTAGACAATAACTATAGTTCTCGTACCCCATCAGTGCACTTCTCAGCTCCATCTAACTTGATGATAGTGAATTTTTATGGCGCAAAGGGATCTGCGCCAATGAGCGCCACAACACAAGGTATTTTTCGTTTGCCTAGGATGGGGTGAAATACAAATTTACCAAGGATTTCGCTCTGATTAAGCCGAGAACCAGGCCAGGGGAAGCTTGTACAAATTGTATCAGCGGTGAGTACCCGCCGGCACTCAGGACTGAACCCACCACCTTCCGCATGCAAGGCGGATGCTCTACCATTGGGTGTCCGCTTCGCTTGGCCCTCCCAGCTACAAATCCCCTGCAGAAAATTTTCTTCGCGTCAGAAACTACATTGCGCATGATATGAGCAGCGGCCTCGTAAGCGGGACGCGCAAGTGTGGATCCGCAATGCCACCAGTTACAGTACATGCTGGTTTACATTGGCCACAAGCTACCTCTCACCTGGCACTCAGTTTCTGTGAGGTGAAACGCCTCTTAAATGGGTCTTGAATAACGGTATTCGAATATCAATATTTTTCAGACATCGAATCGATCACCTTTACAATCTGATTCGCTAAAGCAATCAAAGAGAGTATGTTAAAAATTCTTCGAAACGAATCAAATCCGCTCTAAAGTTTTCGGATAGTTTAGAGGAATTGGCCGGGAGTTCGAATAGGGTAGCCAACAGGATCTTTCTCGGCGATTTCTTTCCAATCCAGGGCCCATTCTGGCGACGCGGAGCATGCTGTCGCAATAAGCCTGTGCGGGAAGGATGGTTAAGCGCAGCGACGCGGTTTATTCACGTATGCTCATACATACGGCCTTCAAGATAGGCGACGAAGACGCATCAGCGACGTTTACGAAACCTTGATTTAGTGCCAGAAATGGGAGATCATAGCAGACTCTCCTCCCTCTCATTACGACTTTGCGCTTCTTGATAACTGTTATCATCCCTAGTTAAGAATTATTTTCCTGTGTGTTTGACTTGATGCTGTGTTTGGCCCCTGTATGCCGGCGCCATGTATGCATATTGAGTGTTTTTTCGCTTTACTTTTCTCGGGTCCTCTCTTTGTTTTCATGCGTCTGTAAACTGTTGATATTGAACATGCATGCTCATTGTTTCCATTGCATTGAATCGATATGTCACTTGCTTCGTTGTTTTGGTGCTTGTTCAATCCTATATTTATATTTGTAAACATTTTTTTCTGCTTGATTATTCTCTAATTAAAGTGCGTTTGTCGTCTACTGCCATTCAGAGGCGTTTGGCCCAGTCAAGCTACTGTTTAGCAGCTTTTAGCCCTTGAATCGCTCTAGGGTGTAACTGGCATTCTGGAAAAATAAAGCAAAATTAAGTGAAATCAAATGGTCAAAGAGTTAATACAGCGACTTTGTGTTGCGCGTCTCTTGGTGATCAGACCTGTGCTTCAATAGCTACAGCTTCAATTCAGTAGTGAGCTTTAGATTCTGCGCCAGACCGCACGACAGGCGGTATTGTTCTGAACTTGCACACTGGCGCCCAGGTATTCCGTAATCCCCCTTATCAATACGGTCCCCCGATTCGAGATCGACCTCATATCTTATAGCAGCACAGCAAGCGCTTCGCTGTTTCGCATGAATATTCGCACAAACAGCCGTAATCAAGCGGATTCTCGACCTGTATTCGACTCGGTATGAAATCGAGCCCAGTTGTATTCCATTCGCTTTAGAAAAAGCATGCTTTCAGCACACCCTTAGTAATCTCAGCTCGTGCAGAACAAATGCCCAATAGTCATGGCGCTCTTGCTCTGATTGGCCTCGGTGTAGTGAACAAAGCAGAGTGCCGTTAGCATAAGCATTAACTCCGGCCTTCAGGTTGTAGTCATGGCAGCCCCTGACGCCAAGCTGACATCCCAGTTTGCATTAAAACTCCGTTGAGGGTCCTTGGTAAGGTGTTTCAGCACCCAGTGGGTTTCTTTACTTTATTTTGCATCGTAGCTTCCATTCACCTCACAAAGGAATTCCGATGCTGACATTCACATTCATAACTTGGCGTTAGAAAGCGGAGAGTCTGTGTTGACATCATGCTCCCTGAGCACCAGGGAATGCCTCACCTTTACTCCTTCGCACTCTACGTTCATCAACCAGGGCCTCGCGAGTGAAGCTTGAAAAGGCACCATTTGAACGATCGTTCTACCACGAAATGCGGCAAAGCCTCGATGGCCGAACTGCACTGAATGGTTGAACCGAGTAAACCGATCGATGCATGTAAGAAGATATGATTTTCCAGCGGAAGGTGGCCAGGGTCCCAAGATATTGATGTGGACGTTGTCAAAATTCAGGCGTGCACGTCCTTGTTGATGCGGAGCCAGACGTAACGTTTCGTGAGAAGTTGCGGCGTGGCGCGAATTCCGGGATGGGATAAGCCATGGAGGGCGTCGAAGACAAGACGACGAAAGGCAGAGGGCACCAAAGGGCGCGGAGTACCGGCTGAAGCGTCGCGGATGATGGGGACGGGGCCCGAAGGGTGGAGAATTCTACGGAGAACCAGCGAACGAGGGTTCTGGTAAAGGTCCATAACTTCCGGGTCATGTTGCTGCGCCTGTGTGGTGATGAGGCCAATAGTGAACTGGCTGTTGACTTGAGTGAGCCAGAGTTGAGGATCAGCCGGCGAGAACTGGGGAAGGCGAAGGGATAGCGCAGAGACTGCACTGGAGGGTTCGCGTCACCGAGCACGGCGGAAACGTTGTCGTCGGCGTTGGCCATGGTGGGGGCGGGTGTTCGAGCGGACGTCCGGGTCACCAGTTTGTCGTGCCAATTAGTATGAGGCCGGCACGATGAAAATGATTGATTTACTGGCTGAAGCGCTAGAACGTCTGATGGCGTGGAGCCGAACGGCGTGTGACGCCGGCACGAGGAGCGAGCTCAATTGCACCGCACTTCAGCATCATCACCTTCGACGGCTGGTGCTGCTCCTGCCGCGTAAGGCCGCTGCTGCTGCTGCTACAGTCTAATGGACAAAAGTGCAGAGCAACCGAACTGGATCATTTTGATGCCCCTTCCGTCAGTCCTTCCATTCTATGAGACGAAGTGGCCGAGGCTGCCCGGCGGTGGGGTTGCGATGGACCTCTGTTGGGGTGTGGCGACGGTTCGGACCGAAGGCTGCCGCATGCACAAGGAGCAGCAGCCTTTGAAGGTGTTTTGCGTCTTTCCGCAGCAAAACACTTTCGCGTAGCCCCATGAACTGCAAAACTGGCAGTGACATCAATGCATTAAGATTGTTCCTCCATGGCACATCGTGAATGCCAACATGTGCCTGCCCGAGCAAATAGTACCAGCAGCCATTTTAAATTTCGGGGTGTCTTGGCCCGGCTTTGCCACATAAGCATCAACCGCAGCGAGCACTAGAAGCTGCAGGCGCCTCAGGGCACATGTACCGTGCGCGGGGCACGGACCCTACAAATACCCACCACCTGGCGCTTCACCCCGGCTGTGTTCTTCGGGTTCTAGCGCGCTCGAACCCCGTCGACAGATAAAGTAGTTGCGGGCGTCCCGAATTTCATTGCGGCTGTTGACGGAATTCCATCGAAGCAGTAAGGCAAGCGCACACAAACAAGTCCTGGAGAACGGAAATATGACACAAAAGAGCAAACTGGCAGCGCAGCGCGATAGTTGCGTGGGCTGTGTGTAGGCGCCTCTTCTCCGTGCATCTTTACACTTATTTCCTGGCTAAAGCTCACCTGGACTCCGGCCTTTCCCCTATTCTGCGTCAGCTGGCGTAGGGTTAGTCGCGTGAGTTACATTACATGCACAGGAATGGCCTCCACGGTAGTGAGGTATCCATGGCTCTGGTTTTCCGCTTCCTGTAGCATGCTGTAAAGTGGTTACTTTGCAGCACAGAGAAAAAAAGTTGGATTGCGGCGAGCCTCCGCCATCTCTGCTCTCTTGAAGCCATTTCACTTCCTTTTTCTGTCTCCACATGCGCCATATCGGCCCCACACAACGACAGACACCCGGCCCTGACCAATAAAACGTGCCACATACTGCGCAGTGAAACGTGTCAAAGGTGCCACACGGCACTGATTTTCTTTCTTCATTTGATTTTTTTAAGACAAGCCTTCACAATTGCGCCTCCCTCGATATGAGCTAGCCTTTGTGTTTACGCCAGGAAAACAGCGTGTCCAAGCGCCCTGCGCAATCTTTCGATTTAGTTTGGGTGTGTGTGTGTGTGGAAGAGTGTGTTAAAAAAATTCGAAGTCCGCACTGACTTCTGTGTGCAGAGTTGCTCGAAGTTAAATCGATACCAGGTATAGCACTGCAGTTAGCATATAAGGAGAAAGAACGGAATATGTTGTAAAGTGAAGCTTTTGCCCCGTATTTCACCTGAAAATACTGCTCTGGGGTCGAATATTTTGGTTTGCAGGACACTTCGCTTAACATATTCAAGTAAAAAAAAAGGTGTTATGTCCCACGAGAATGCAAATTTTCAGCCATACATTAGCGGAACATGAAAGCAACGAATCCGCGGGTTGCAATGATGATAGTTGATATGCGATTAAATGCTGGACAGAAAAAAAATATGGTGCTAAAATCTAGGTAGCTCGTAAAAAGCCACCACTATATTGCCTTTAATTTCACCGGCAGGGAACTGCATATGAACCAAACGAATTCCTGAAGAACTCAAGAATTCCATGATCTACACCTGGGCAATTAGCGTGTAATCCCAGATTCCCAGTCAGTAAATGTGAGTGCTGGATTTAGGGAGGCGATAACGTGCATCAAATCGTGGTTTGCATCCAGATGTTTACTTGCATTATGGCAGGCTGTGTACTTCTCAAATGTGATAGCGCTACATCGTTGTGCACAGAGAGTCAGTTTATGTTTTTAGTGCTAATTCATTTTATGATTTCTGACGAAGAGTCGTGTTTTCTAACGAAAGGATGTCGTTCGACATCTGAATTTATGCGAACCTGCCGAACTAGTTTTACCAAACGATTTGTTATACATTTGATCATAATTTTTTAATGTTGTTGAAGTCTTGAAGCAAAAGCTACTTTCGGGATTTCAGCACAATATAAGGTAAAAAGAGTGAGAAAGAAGCAAATGTGAGCGGCATGGCGGCTTCTCCTCTGCGTCAATCGAGCTAACCCAGACAGGCGCTGTCGTCACAGCACATAGGAAAACAAGGTCGCAGCGCTTTTTGTCAAAGCTACCCCCCACAAATTCGACCCGTGGGTTATGATAGCAGCCAGGCTGAACACCATGGCTTCAGGGGCCATAATCAAGGTGGCCGCTTTGGGCGTCCCCTTAACCAGGCGCAGGAAAGGTCGAGCTCGCTGCCTACTTTAACCTAACAGATCCTAGGCGACAACTCGAGACCGGTCGTGGAAGAAAACACCGTGGTCATTACGGCACCTTGTTTGCAGCCTGCAGTTACCGCTGATCCGGATAATGAGGAAAATAACTAGAATAATTAGATTGGGATGGACCGCTGATGGGTGGTTCTCCCAAATCGTGAATGACAGCTTACAAATATTTCCCAAGGGAAAAGTATAAAACAGCTTCATCTTATCGGTATTCACCTACGGGTCAGAACTTGGAGGCTAACGAAAAGGGTTCAGCTTAGGTTAAGGACAATGCTGGGAGCTATGGAAATAAAAATTTTTAGGGCGCCGTTAAGACGGTTTGTCTTACGGGAATTAACGTCCCAAAGCGACTGAGGCTATGAGGAACTCCGTAGTGGTGGGCTCCGGATAATTTTGACCACCTTGGTTTATTTAACGTGCCCTGACATCACACAGTAAAGGGGCGTCTTGAATTTTGCCTCCATCCAAATTCGACTGCCGCAGCTGGAATCCAACCCGCGTCTTTCGGGACTGCAGCCGAGCACCACAACCACTGAGAAACCACGACGGCTGGAAAGTTAAGAGACTGGCAGCGGGCAGAGTGGCTGAAGGAACAAACGCTGATTAATGACATCCTAGTCGAAATCGAAAGCAAGGAGTGGGATTGGGTAGGGAATGTGGTTGGACGGCAATATAACCGCTGGTCATTAAGGTAAACGGAGCTGATTCAAAGAAGAGGTTAGCGTAGCAGGAGGCGGCAGAATGTTAGGTGGGCTTCTTTTCGTGTGGCTATGGTACATCGGTCAAACTGACCGATGTCTGAATGAAAGATTGCTGGAGCACAGCAGTGAGGTAGGCATTTATAGAGAATGAAATCTTTCATAACATTGTCATGACTGCGCTGAAAAGAATAAGAAACTATGTAAACCTTTCTTCAGCGCATGCAAAATAGTGGCCAAGGATAGATGTCAGGATTTTAGAGGGATATTAGAGGCAGATTTGATTAGAAAAGCGGGTCCATCCTGCGTCAGCGCACAATCTGTCTCAGTGATTAAAAAGTAAACAATGTTTTTGTGGGCGACCACTTGATGTCGGCAGTGCTGTTGGTTTGAAGTCATTCAGCAAGTTGTATATAATGTTCTTTTGTGTCAATAAATCTTTAGTTGGAAGTAAGCGCTCGTGTTGTCCTGTCCTTCTTTGTCCCTGAGATTAAGGAGTTTGCGCGGATACGATGGCAGCAGCTGGCAAAGGTCAGGATTAATTGGAGAGACATGGGAGAGGGTTTGTTTTGCAGTGGGTGTAGTCATTCTGATGATGATGATGATGATGATGATGATGATGATGATGATGACGACGAAGACGACGCGGAGGCGACAACGTGACGCGTGGTGCTCAGCATTGATTAGAACTTCGTAGGCTTCTGAGGCACTGTCGCTTCTTACAGCAGTCGGAACTGTGTCCAGAGCTGCTTCTTGAGCTAGAAAGCTAGAACCCTGCGTATCGAATGAAATTACGGGTTGTGGCATTGCTGGCAGCAATTCACATGGGCTATTTTTACTCTTTGCTGTGTTCTGGATTGCAGGTAATTCCGTCTTGTTGCAGTCATGTTTTGCTCCCTTCCACCTGTTGCCACGAACGAGACAATTTCTTTGCTACGTGTGTGAGTGTCGGTCTCTGCCGACAATGACCAGGCGCTGTCGAGCGCATGCAGGTGAAATAGTGACGATGTAGAGCGGGCGACGCGGGCATGGAAGTCGGCCGAGCATTCCAGTGTGTGCGAACCATCAAGAGGATGTTCAAAACGGTACTGGAGATGCGCATATGAAGTGTTTATATCGCTTCTAATTCACACAATATTTACAACGAGGAAGACTTTGTGGCCGAGTCAGCCCTTCAACCTAAAGGAGAGGAAGAAAAAAAAAAGAACTCAGTGAGTATAACGCTCTTCCAAGAAAATTGGGCACTGCGCTGTTCTGCACAAGGAACAAATTATCTTTGTCGGACGCGGTTTTGAGTCCTATCCTATTTGTCGAATTCCAGTTAATTCCCGTAATCCGGAAGTCCAAATAGGATTACAAAACTCAAATTATTGGTATATTTACAGGCGGTTAGAAAATCGTAAAAAGTTTAAAATCAGAATTCTTAAATTCAAACAAGAATAAAGAGCGAGAGACGATTACGACAGTCGATAACGCGAAACTTATGCGTGACTCTTCGCACGCCACCTTCCACCGCTGACAAGTTGCTGTTACGCTGCTAGACATTCTCCGGGATCCTTCCGTGGTAGCCGCCTTCCGGTTGTCCATTCTCCGCTCTCGCCGTGGCAGGCGGCGTTGCGCTCCGCTACTTCGGCAGCCGGTTATTCCTACAACAACGACTACGCCAACGCCGACTACAACGTGGAGCGCAGCAACGGGTGCCTAACAGCTGGGTGTAAAATTCAAATTTCAAAATTGTGATATGCCATTCAAGCTTTGTGAGTAAACATTTACGTGTAGCTCTTTATGCAGCGCAGGTGGTCTGGACTCGCCTCCGAGTCACATTACATGCGACAGAACTGTTGGCGTAGAAGATTTTGTGCCCTCAGTACTGCTGCGTCTGAGCTGCACAAGAACTCTCAGAAGAGCGTGTAGGCTGCTGTTTCGTCACGTGCAATTCTGCCGATGCTTGCCTAACCACAGCCGACGAACGTGGTTGCATGATTATGACGCTTCGTTAAGGGTCTTCACGGATGTGCTAAGAACTAGTCAGCCGTGCTATAGCAGTGCATACATTTAGGCTAGTTGGTGTAGATTCAAGATGATGGTAGTATATAGAGCAAACTGGACGAATTACGAGTACAAAATTGACAAGGCGATCACTAAACCTGCATGGTGCGGGAGAGCAGCGACAGGAGATGGATTTAACATCGATGATTAAATAGACACTTTTACTGTGTTACTCGAGGTGCCACAGACGTGACAGAATATTGCTTCAGTCAAGGTTGGCGAAGGTAGGTGGCGCTTCTGGAAGGTTGAGTGGGCGGGCTGATGTGGAGGACGTCTGATGGGCGGCGATTTCGGAGGGTCGAGGCTTCACTCACCCGGGCTTCACACAGATAGTACAGGTATTCTCACGAAGTGCCAGTCTTACTACTTCCGCAGTAAAAGGAAGAGAACACGCGCACTGTGTTGCGTTCCTCTTTCGTTTTTCTTCCAGGTTGGGCATTTTTACTGCGAAAGCAGCACGAGTGTGACAACGCGGAAATGGCTGTATCTGTTTGTCCGTCGGTCTGTAGCACCAGAGATTGACGCCCCTCTGCCAACCCCCGCCAGAATCACCGCCCAAAAGCAACAGCCCCACTGCACCCCAATTAGTAGGCGGACGCTCAACCTCGATCCTCTCTTCCCCTGACCACTTTCGAAAACCGTCAAGCGGCGCTATCCATCAATCACTCAACCAACAATACCCTCCAGAAAAGCTACTAAAAAGAAATCCACCTGCCTCCACCCTCTACAAGACTTCTTACACACTAGAAGCCCAAAGAAGATCGTGACGAGAAAGCGCCAGCGAAATCTATTTCAAAAACGCAGTAGGGAAGCGAGCTGTCTTCCAAAATCACCCCCACCAACAACCTCCCGACCCAAATCCCTAGGCAGAGGGCTTCACACAACCCTCTACCCTGTCCTCTCTACCTCACCTCTATTTCCCAGAAAAATTGTGAGATCACTGCGGCAACCGCATTGGAGGAATGCATAAGCCGTGATGACTCGTCGCCCCTCTTTGCCTAAAGTAATAAAGTTCCGTCACTGCTCATTTTGAGTTTTTAAACTTGGCGCCACGATTTGTTTTCATATTTGGCGCCAAGTTTCGCTCCGTCCACACTTCCGGTTTTTAAAATTTGGTGGCACCCTTTAGCTCCGCCCAATTCCATTGTTTTCAAATTTGGTGCCACTATCGCTGCAGCCCTGCCAAGTTTTCGGACATTTTTGACTGTAATTAATTACCTAATTAGCCAACTTTAACCATTTTGTTACCTGCAAATCCTCCTTCGGCGCTCAATCCGGCAATGCCGTTCGTTTCCCCATATACCAAATATTTCCTCGTAATAGGACCGAGATTATCTAGTCTAGCCGAAACCGGCTACATCTGCGTACAAAGCTTACACATTAAAACGCCACCCACCTCAGTCATCTCACTCTCGAGGAAAATGGTCGCGTATATGAAGCCTCGGCTTAAAGTGAAAGCATCAAAGTAACCATCGAGGGTAAATTAAATTCCTGTTGCAGCTTTCTCTTATCAGGTTTCATTATCGTCGTATCAATTTATGCACACCGTTAAACATTCTGTGGTTCCATGATGTGTTTGAATAGATCTGCAGCCAGCACTGCGAGCATGCGAACAATAATGGGCACTTTAAAAAAATAACACTTTTCTTGAGCTGCTTCCGCTTATGTTGCTAGAAATGCTACCATATGCTCGTTCTGAACCTCAATCGCTCACCTGAGGTTAATTCAGCCCCAGACCTACCTAAATAACACACCACCGCCCCGGTAGAGTAAATTGCTAATACATACTTTAAGAGGAACTGGCGAATTTGCGCCAGTTTGCGTTTATATTTAAAGGGGAATACTTTAAAATAAGTCGCGGCTCAGAGGAGTGAATGGTTTTACCCAGCTGCCATCCTCCGCAGCACGTTACCCGTTTAATGATCAGACAGGGAAGATGTTTATATCTATCATTTGGAATCACCTGTGCGGTCCTTCAGGTGGCCCGCTGTAATAATGGAAGTTGGCACGTGCAGGCTACCGCCAACAGCAGCAGCCGTAACGTGGGCGTATGCGACAGCGGACTGAAGTTGCGCTGCCATGTTGTCCCCCACAGGGACGGAAGCCCGACGATCAGCGCAGCACCGGGGGACGGCACGGACACCAGATGGCTTCCGTGGACGATGCTCTTCCGCTACACGAGGTGGACGCGGACGAACAGCGGCTACTGATGCGAGAAAAAAAATGATCGCTATTCATTCTGACAAAATAATGTGTTACACAAGGCTGCCACACTGTGCTAACTAAAAGGAAGGGGCTGAAAGTCGCAAGGCCACCGCTTCCGTCAGATGGAATTCACCGTATTTGAGCTTGGTGCCTGCTCTGCTAGATGGTATTGACTTTATTCATGCAAGTGGCCTCTATCTTTATGAGGACCACCATCATCATCAGCACTATCACCTCCTTCTTTGAGTTAATGAAAGAACAAGAACCTTTCTAAATGACGTCAGTTATCCTTCGCCTTGCAATAAAACGTAGGCGTTAGCGCTCAAATTCTGGAGCGTCAACTCTACATCGCCAGTGAATTCTTCCATTAGTACTGACTCTACCGCCATAACAGACCACCAGTCATGAATGCTGCGGTTAAGAGATGCTGCGGATCACATTTCGTGTCCATGTCCATTTTCACTTCCTATTTTCACCTTAAATGTCTTCAACTTGCTTTTGTTCTAGAATCCATGTCACTCGTTATGTCTTCTGGTAATGTCATTCTGCTTCCGAGCACTCGCAGGTTTGAATTATACAAATGTCACAAGGGCACCGCAAAGACCTTTGGCAATCAGGTGCTTTTGTTGAAAGGCGTTAGAAGTGAAGCTGCACGGAACAAATGTTGCATTTGTTCCGTCCATTTGGGCGCCCGTCCTACACCTTTGGCGCCCAAAGGTGCGGCCTTCCAGAACCTGCAATCTCAAGGCGCCAACGTCTAAATGTAAATGCAAAAAAAATTTAGAACTCATAATGATGAAATGCAAGTTTTTTCATATAATAAGATTTTTTAGTTAAAATGCTGCGAGAAAATCCCCTCGGATACGTGCAGATAGATTCTGCTGCTAGGCGCACACTAAGTACGTGATATCGTTCCAGCATTAGACAGTTAATTAATTGACTTTGAGTAAGTAATCAATCTTGTGTTTTAGGTTTTCAAAGACGAAAATGTATTCTGAAATTGGATGTCTTCAACATCGACGGTGAACGTTGGTTTTTAGGTTTCATTAATCGGCAATATCATTCGATATATCGAACGTCAAGAATACGCATTTGAAAGCTCGTCAGGCTTGTTTGCCGTATTGATAATTTATAAAATGGCGTCGCCACGCATACTATTGCTGCCGAAGTTGAGCTATATTATTCTACATTATATATACAAACTGCGTCTGTATTTGATATACACATTCGAGCAACACCATTTTATAATTATGCATTGAGGGAAAAGCAGCTCAACGACGTTTGAAATATGTATTTTTCACGTTCGATATTTCGAACCACATTGACGATTAAGAAAATTGAAAACCAGATTCACCTTCGATGTTGACAGCCTTCTGTTTCGCAATATAACCTGGCCCCTGAAAGTAAAAAGTGACAATGCTGACTTTGTATTTCTAGTTAAACCGTATCATATGCACAATGTCAGCCTTACTGTACAATCAACCAGCACAAACTGGTCCGATGTATCTTTCGCAAAAAAAAAAGATGTGTGAGCGTTACCAAAATCAACCTGTACCTTTCCTGTTTAGAGACCTCGTAAACCACGGTCACTAGTCACTCCACTAGCTTGGCAGTATGTTTCCTACTGCAAACAGGTTTTATCATTCTGCTAGCCGTACTTCAGCTTGAAAGCGCGCAAAGCCTTGGCACATTCCGGGGGCCGTAAAATCCAAATACTTCGAAAATTTCAATCAGGAAATGGAGAATATTTAAGATGTTCCATTAGAAGTGGTTTATACTTAATTTCTTTCGGAGGCGAGAACTTGAATAAGAATACATGTCATGTTTAGCCAACTATCGGCAGTTATGCTGTTATTAAAATGTCATTCCGTCGGCTTCCGCGCTGTCCGGCGGCGGCCGCTTGCATTAAGTGCCGCCACTGGTGGTCTTCGCGGATGGCCGCGGGTGTGTGCGGATTGACTCGCCACGGTTGTCGTCGTGGGATCCGTACACGCCCTCGGCGTATGCAGCTCGCGTCAGTTCCACGTTGAAGCGCACGATCTCCGCGCTAAGGATTGGCATCTCTCGAAGGCACCGGACCACAGCGGAGGTAGCTGCATATCCACGGGCGGAGGTTCGTTTATTTCCGAGGCGACCTTCCGGATTCTTCGTCATTAAGGAAGCGTGCGCATATTTGCGTTCACTGGACCTCCACTTAATGGATATTTTTGCCAAGCAGAGATGTACTAGCGTAGACGTGTACGTGGTTACCGGATGCCATATGCGCACGCGCAGTGGCCCGCCTGGCTGCGCCTCTACAATTGCGCGTGCGCTGCTGGCGCCCGGGACACCTATATACGTCTTCGTTAGTATACGTCTCCGCTAGGCTATCACCGCGCCGATACGGCTCTACTGCGTTAGGGCCACCTTGCAAAGGTTTTCAATGTGCGAACGCATGCTCAGCTCAAGTTCTTCATCATCATCATCAGCCTTACTACACCCACTGCAGGGCAAAGGCCTCTCCCATGTCTCTCAAATTAACCCTATTCGTTGCCGTCTGCATCCACCCTTTGCTTGCAAACTTTTTAATCTTATTCGCCCACCTATCCTTCTGCCGCCCCCTGCTACGCTTACTTTCTCTTGGAATCCACTCCGTTACCCTTAAGGACCAGCGGTTATCTTGCCTTCGCATTACATGCCCTGCCAAAGCCCATTTCTTTCTCTTGATTTCGACTATGATGCCATGAACCCGCGTTTGTTCCCTCACCCACTCTGCACGCTTCCTGTCTCTTAACGTTACACCTATCATTTTTCTTTCCATGGCTCGCTGCGTTGTCCTTAACTTAAGCTGAACTCTTATCGTTAGCCTCCATGTTTCTGCCCTGTAGGTGTGTACCGGTTCAAGTTCTTAATATGCGTCAAAGATTCCTTTCGGCCAGAACCTGATTTGTTGTCACAGGCTTGCATCGATCTGCGCAAATACCAATAATGAGGAGACATACAACTTGGAGATATAAGCGATGACGGCCAGGCTTTGATGCTGGCTTTTTGACTGCAGGCGGAAAACATTCGATTTCGCAGCAGTATTGTGTGCCTAAAAGGAAGGAGAGCAATTTCTGCGAATTTGTGATTGAAGAGGTGCTGCAGCGTCAGCGGTGGTTTGCTTGTGATTAATTTGCTTACGTGTAGCGAGAGCCAGAATAAGGGTCTAGCTGTCCAACTTCTTCCCGATTTCACGTCTGGCGCATCAGAGGCTAACCGCGTGCCTCGCCGTCAGCGATGCGTGTACATACAGCGGCACTGCACTAACGTTAGACCGCCATATATACGGTATCACATAGAATTGGAGAGGATTGCTTCTTTGGTCTGAACGCTTGGTTAAAGCCGCCGCTGCAGTAAAACCGCCTATATCGCAAAATGTTCCCTAAAGAGAGCATGGTCACGTGGTACGCTATTTCTCAGTTTTGTGTGGAGGTCCAGGTACGAAAGGTTGATCTTTGTACAGCATATTTAAATGCCGGTGTGCACAACGCACTATGTGAATATAACTATAGATAGGGCAAAATGCTATGTATTCCCACTATTTAATCACATTTTGGTAGCATCATCTTTGTACGAAAATCCGCGATTAGGAACGCTGCAGCAGTCCCATTATAATGTTCACAAAGAGGGCTTAGATTGTTCACAAAAACGATGTGCCACTAGCTTCAAGAAATTGCCAGGGTGGATTGCGCATCCGCAAAACATCCCGGTTTTCATAGGTTTTGATGAAACAAGGGTTGCTTTGCTCTTATAGGTGTTAGAAGAGGCTTGCTGTAATCGATCGCAAAATATTGAAGTGGTATTAACCTCTCATGCTGGTGTGTCCATTATAAAATTGATGAATTATTTTGCAGGTGAGGAAGTCTTAAAACGAGTAAATTAGAACCCTGGCCGCTAGCAATTCAAACAGCGTGCAATAGCAGTAATATTCTACTTTCCTACACCGCCGCTCAGCTAGGACATATGCTGCCGGTGTCAGCCGCAAAAGTGACGGCTTTAAACGGGCATGTTCATTTCCAGGCTGAAGTTACTGATTTCATTCTCACTGTACGTCACAGAAGTCAAGGGAAATCCGGCAACAACATTGCTTGTAATAAAAAATTGCATATTAAGCTTACTTCACACATCCAGAGGATCCGCGGCAATTATCAATCAGTGACTAGGTTGGAGTTCAATGCAGAGTGCTAGGCTCCTTAACGGAATGTCAGCGTGTCATTCATTTCCCCGTTAGTGTTACGGTCAACTTAAACAGAGAGCTGTTGATGGAAATCCGCGCTTACCGCTCGTGTACACGTCTGTGAAGGCTCGGCAGATGAGGAACACGGTCGAATGCCGCAGGCCGGCGATGGAAGCCAGGTTTCGGTTGAAGGTCTCCGCGAACGCGTGCCTGGTTTTAAGCATTGCGACTGGCCGAGACCATTCCACATCCTGCGCAAAAGGACGCGTAAAGGACACTACTCTCTCACAATGGCCTCAGATTTGCGACAAACAGATTATATTTGGTGGAGTCTGTGCGCAAACATTACATACCTTGTGCAGGCTTCTCACCGCAGGCACGAAGATCCTGGCGGTGTCTAGGTGCGCCACCTCGTTTTGCACCGTGAGCTCAAGGCAGGGATCTGGACGAAGTGCCAAAGCGGGTCGTCAGATAGAGATCCTGCCGCCCTTCGAGCGAGAACGGGTCGACAGAACGTTCTAGGCGAGGTTCCGGCAGCAATGCGCGGGCTGCGATCGTGCGGCCTTCTTTCTCGTCTTTACCTTTTCTCTCAATATATAATCTGAGAACACGTAGTATTGGCCAACGAAACAAAGTTCCTAAGGACAGAGAATGCTTTGAAGAATCCCATATCAATTGAATTTAGGTAATGTGAGAGGAAGATTTTGTGGTTCTGTTTTGTGAGAGGTTGTTTTGTCAGAAATTAATTTTTTAGAATTTGTGCACTGCTGATAGAGCATTTCTTTTGGTTTAATAAATATTTTACAGTTTGGTATGCATAATTTTAGAGATCTTTTTTAATCCTTTATTTGGTCACGTCTAGCGGATGTCCTTTGAGGTTTTATTTGCATTTTCGTCAGCCCACCTTTGATTTTTAGGGCTGGCATTTTTCGCTTTCAGGTCTGGCATTATTGATTCTTTTTCTTTGTCGCGTCGAGCGGAAAAATGCGAGTTTTCGGATGCTTCGTCCGAATATTTCTTGGAACAACATTTTTGGAACTTGATGTACAGTCTTAGTCATAAAACTTCAGGTCTGTGTGAACTGGCAAGGTGCACCGCCACTCGCTTGCGCTGAGGTTAACGAATGCGAGAGAAGCATGTCCCTTACTCTCAGCCCCCTTGATAACAGCACCCGTAAAGAGCTAGTGCGGCATTCGTTCTGCCTCCACGCTAAGGCCCTCTGTGCGACTAAATGCGTAGGCCAGGGGAAGCTGTCCGGCACTGGATTGATTTTTGAGCATTCCTGAAGGTTCATGCAGCGTGCTACAGACCAGACAATTAGGGCTATTTTCGTTATGTTTTTATTTTTTCAGTCTGCTTTCCTCTACAATGGCTAATCTAGTTAGACACGTTTGTTTTGTAAAGGATGGGATGAAAAAATTTTAATGGCAATTATTTCACCAACAAAGACGGTTCATGATCACTGGGACATAATCATCAAGGTGATCATCTCGATGATCAGAAGGCGATCACCACGTGGTTGTGGTCTCCTTTACGCGATTCTGACTTAAAGGCAGTAACTTTCAGTTTACACTGGCAGCAAAAGAGGACTTGGCCCACTTGCGCCTGGATCATGTGTGCTTGGATAAAGCACTGACGGGAATGGGACAGAATTCTCGAGGTCATCAAAACAGGTCAGACATCGAGCACGTTTAAAAGTGGGAGAGAGTTTTTCACACTGTGCCGACTGCACAGGGATGGCGAGCATCCTTGAACTCCCCAACGTTTTCATATTCTGCATTTACTAAAAACAGCTGCCAGAAGTTTTTTAGAAGTATTAAGCGTAAGCAAACAAAGTTTTTATCACATTTTCAGAAATTCAGTTCACATAACTACTACCATAATCAACATCCTACGTTTATGTTAGTAAAGAAAAGAACACTTTCATTCATGATTAAACTGCGCAAAAGAACGGGGACAGAGACAAGAAACACGTACACACACAGACTATCCCGCCAGAAAACACTTCTAAAAAAAAAACGCTTATGTTGACACTTTTATTGCATCGAAAAAATATAAATAGAACATCATAACTTTGTTTCTTTTTTCGAATTGCGCAATTTTGCTAACCCTACCCTCAACTGTGGCTGAAGAGGCCGCCGACCTCATGGTTCGGTTCCGCTTGAATACCCCCTCGCGGATCCATACGAACAGCTCAAGGCAGCGCTCCTCGCGCGCACTGCAGCGTCGACACAACCGTGTATTCAACAGCTTCTGTCCGCTGAGGAGCTTGGAAACTGTTGACCCAGACTAATGCTCAGTCGCGTAGTGCAGCTTCTTGGAGCACGAGCTCAAGCTGGAGACGACACTCTATTCATCTCTGTGTCTTGGCACTGAACCTCCGGACGATCTCTCCTGCTGCGTCGACTATGAACCAGCTGTCTCAACTCGGCGACTAAGCCGACAAGATCCTGGAGGTTGGCAACCCCTTTCCCCGGGTAGCCACAGTCAGCTGTGCAAACGTCGCCCCTTATCCTCCTCCGCCACACAACCGTTCCCATTCGGAGCTGACGGCCCTGTCATCATCTATCGCTCAGGTCTGGCAACACCTCAAGCAGCTAATCGCTGTCAGGTCATCACCGGCACGCCGAGGGTCCCGACTGCATCACCGAAGGCTCACACCATCTCGTCCCGGTCCCCAGGCACGCCATTCTGGCTCATCATCTCGGCCACTGCTCTCTTACCACCACTGCCGATTCGGCGCTAAGGCCCGCCACTGCCTACTTCAGTGCTCCTGGACGGAAAACCAGCCGGCCGACCGCTGCGGCGACGAGCGGTCAATGTGTCAATCCCTGTCGCCTCTCTACGTCACCCACAATACCACCGGCACCAGACTCCTGATTGATAAGGGTACCCGGTCTACAAAGAGAGCGCTGTGGCTCTGGGGTCTCCGTGGAGTTTTTAAATGGTTTTCTGTGGTTGCTGACATTCGCACGGTTGCCACCGGTGTCGACGTCAAATAACACCTTCTTTGGATACGACCACTCGCCTCTCGGTGCAGGGTCTTGGAACGCGAGTGACTCATGATGGGGCTCCTTCCTGTGCCGCGGTTGACGGTCCTCCGTTCGGACCATTACTCGGAGAGTATCCGACCATCACGACCCTACCAGCCTGGACACTACCTTCCTTCATGAGGTGCGTCACCATCTGGTCACCACGGCACTGCCTGTTTATTTCTATCCACCTCTCCTCACCCCGGACAAGGTCAAGATCGTTCTTGTCAAATTTGAGCACACGCTCAAGTAGGGCATTATTCGACTGACCCTCAAAAGACCGGGGACTGGCGGCCACGTGGCGGCCACCTATCCCTAAACGCTCATATCATACCCGACCGTCACCCATTTCCCCAAATACAAGACTTTACCGCAACTTTTTAGGGCGCCACCATCTACGCAAGGATTTATCTTGTCCGTGCATGCTTTAGCTGCTACTACTATCGTAAAAATTTCTACGCTCTGAAGATAGCAAATTTGAATAAAGTACATTAGTTTATAACAATAAAAATAAACATGCTTGACAAAATTTTCACCTAGTATTCAGCTGTATTGCAAGTTGCGTCTATCTCTAAAATTGTTCGCAAATTTTATAGGCACACCTCTGATAACAACTGCCATACAGCTAACTTTTGAAAACCATTTGCGAAATCTCACCCCAAACTAAGAAGTATTATCAGGGCTATTTTCTGGCGCAAAAGCATGTCTTCTTCCGACGCCCTAGTGCATGCGTGATCCAAGGTTTCGGTTGTGTATATTGCAATGTTAAATCATCCGCTCCCTAATTTCAGGAGCGCAATATTTTCTTTGAATTTTGGGCACCTCTCTGATGTCCTTCTCTTCTTGAACCTCCTTGCTTGCGCAAAATATTATTTGGGCGATTTTAAATGCCTCGGAGAAAGAAAATGAAGAAAGTAACTACCACCGCTCGTGTCATTCCTCAGCCTTGGTCTGTGCCGTTAGAAACATCTTGAACAACCACACTCAAGTGCGTATATGTGAACTTGGTTACCTCTCCCTCTCACGTTTTCTCACTCTAAGCCCAGCTGCATTGTACGGACACACATATCGCGTTTTCGTGAATGCCCCCTTTCACATTTTCGAACGTTATCTCTGGCTTTATAAAAATCATGGAGCATTCTCTATGGCGAGGAGCTCAATGTTGCTTGTGATATGGAAAAGTAATGTCAGTTATCGAAAGTAAGGCTACTTGCAGACATCGTTAAAACATCTGCATTCAATACAAAAATTTTGTAGCTTTTGGCATCCCGCTTTATCTTCACTGTGCCTTTCCGTTGAACAGCAGTGTGTAGCTAAGCTTCCAAACGAGTGGCTATATTGGCCTGTGTTGTCGTAAGCCTAAACAGCGTATCGTCTGCGGAAAAGGAAGCATCGAGTGACAATGTACAGGGAGGCTTGCGCGCTTCCACTGATGTTTATAATATCTCTCTCTGAATCCAAAATGGACGTAGATAGCAAGAGACTTGCAAGCAGAGCCGGGGGGATTGTTTTCACCAATTAAATCATTCCGGTTACTACGATAGACTGTGTAAACCAGCGGTCTAGAACACGTCGACCATGGTCCGTGTGCGGCGAGCAGAGCTGTGGCCTGCGGCCTCCGGGCTCTTCAAGTTTCATTTTTTATCCGAAATCTCGTGCCAGCCTCACACTAGTCAGCTTCACTAACAGACTTATTTTCCAGCTGAAATCGGCCAAAAGTTACATCCGTAGACTATATTCATTCTTTGTTGAAATAAAAGAGGTAGGGGACCTTGAAGGCCCATCCCCACTAAGGACGAAGTCTACTTCGTCCGGACGCGCACACAGCTCCACGTCTCCCGCCGTCATTGGCTCCACCTCGTTCACGGACGGCGCAAGCCTTGTAGACAGGAAATAGGCACGCCGGTTGCAGACTGCCGCCAGCACGGATGTTTGCCGTGCTTTTAGAAGTGCAACTCGTCAAAATGGGCCTTCATCCCCGAGCGAACTCTCTAAATAACCTCAAATATTTACATTTTAGCTTATTTTCTCTTTTATTAGGATGGGTTCGCTTTTGTGCCATTTAATCGGTCTGTGCCACATATAATAGGGAGTTTGAAATAGAAGTTTGCAAGAAAGAGGTTTGATAAACACGACGGGGACGGCGATAAGTATGACGTGTATTAACCGAAGAATAAAGAAGATGGATAAGAAGTATTCGGTGATTGGCGGAGGAGAGGAAGACGACGACAAGGATGACGTGGACAAGCGCCAAGATTATAATAGCGCGAAGGAGAGCGAGGCACGGCGGGAAGAACAGAGAAGCGGAGGTTCCGGCGGGTCAGGAACACCTCGGATGGGAGAGAGCAACGCCGGCTACTGCTCCGGTGATCTTGAGTTCTACGGCGTTGCACCGTGGACTTCCTGCGGTTTTTGAGCCCATTCCGGGGAGTCAACGAATGACGCAACCACCTGCTACTGCACGGGGTGCCGCCAGCACTGTTTCTACCCATGCGGATGGTGCCCACAACGCCAAAAACGCCAGCATCAACTCCACGGGCGGTTGGACCGGGAGCTTGTACGACGCAGCCAACGATGCTGCCAGCGACGCCAGCCTGAGCACTTCCAACGCAACCTCGACGCCTGCCACTGGACCCACGCGACGCTGTATCAGCGGCGAACCGTAAGCACGAACGCGGACCGCTAATAGCCGAACGCTAGTAGCAGACGCTAATAGCAGTGTTCCCGGATTGCGTGTATTGGTAGTCTTTGTGTTAGTTTTGTTATTTAGTTTTGTGTGCTAGTGTTTGTGTCACGTAGAGTGTATTAAATGTGCGTCTGTGTGGGTACATCTGTCGCCTAGTTCATTCTTTCATCCCGAGTGTGTTTCGGGGGGATCCGTGACCATGTTAAGTGGCGAGCCTTTGCCAGGATTCATTTCCTTGTTTCGTTCTGTTTGGTCCCGGATCTTTGCGATCTCTTGACGGCAGAAAGTATGGATTTGGCAAAAACATTAGAACTGGCGCTCAAGCCAGGGTTACGCAAGGAAGAGGCGATGCTTCACTATGACGAGGAGGGAAAGAGGCAGAAAGAGGAGGCAAAAAGGCAGATAGAAGAGGCAGATAGGCAGAGAGAGGAAAGGGCGCAAGCACGCGCAGACGCTCGCGAGGCAGAAGAACAGGAGAAAAGAAGGATGGAACGGGAGAAGCATTTTCTTTTGTGGAAACCAGCGCATGTCGCGGGAGGATATGAGGAGATCGTGGACCATGGTCAGCGTACCGTAGCGACTAGGAGATCTAGACCAGACAGAGTTTCTTCAAGAAAGCTGGTGGCTACATTTGATGACAAAAGAGGTGATTTGGACGCATATCTGCAACGATTCGAGTGGATAGCTTTGGGGCAAGGCTGGGAGCGCAGTGAATGGGCTACGGCATTGAGCATGTGTTTAGTATAGGAGGCGCAGAGTGTTTAGGAGGACGCCTGCTGCTGATTCCATGGAGTGTGAGAAAGTCAACAAGGCACTGCTCCAAAGATTCAGGCTTACGGCTGAGGGTTTTCGTGAGAGATTTCGCACCGCGAAGCCTGAGGATTCTGAAACCGCTAAGCCGTTTTCCTGCAGGCTAACCAAATATTCGACAGGTGGCTTGATATGTCAAACACGTGCAGAAAAGAGTTTTGAAGGGGTGCGTGACAAGCCAGTCATATAGCATTTTTTAGCAAGTGTTGCAGTCCAAAGCTGGCGCTATTCCTGAAAGAAAGCTGTGTTCATTGGAAGGGTTTGCCGACACTGCAGACCAGTTCCTCGAGTCTCAAGGGCTGAGAAATATGAGCAAAACAAAGGAGGAAACTCAGAAGGTCCTAGAGATAGAATCGACAAAACCAAGAGCCTATGGCGGTGCATCTAATGCGCCAGTAAGGTGTTTCCTCTGTGGCAAAGTGGGACACCGTACAGTTGACTGTCGGACTAGTAGCGTTGCCCAAAAGACACAGGTTGTGTGCCAAAGTTTCAAGAGGAGAGGACACAGAGTGGATGAGTGCCGATATGGAACGCAGGACCGAGCTGCAAGCGTTTTCGTCTCTCGGGTAGATCTTGCGGCACCACCTGAAGTTCCACAGCTAAAACGAGATGAAACGCCGCTGGAAAATGAGGCGGTGAGTGGAGCACCCAAGTCGAAAGCAGAAATGTTGGTTGTGGTTGCGCAAATTGGGGACCGTCCTACATTGGTGCTTAGAGACAGCGGAGCCAACACAGTTTTTTTCAGAGAAGCCTGGTCACGGACGAGGATCTTTCAGAAAAGCGTCGGTTATCATTCTTGTAGATAGCACAGCCAGGTATCTTCCTGAAGCCAAGATTCTAGTGTCCACGTCATATTATACTGGACAGGTAGTGGGAAAATGCGTAGAGCAACCCATCTCTGATCTCATCTTGAAAAACATTACGGGTGCAAGAAGTGTCGAGAATCCCGATCCTGAGTGGAGGATGCTCGATGTTGAGGAACACCCAAATGAGGAAAGGCCCACGACAGCTAAGGCAGGTGATGGGGCAGTCAGTTTCTCGTCGGCAGTGGAGAGAAAACCTCAAGTGACAGCCCGAGAAACGCAGCGGCCACTCTCTACTCCCGTTACGATGTATCTGAGCGTAACACGGGCGAAATTGCAATTAGGCAAAGAGAAGACCCGAGCTTTAAAGCCTCCTTCAAAAGAGTTGGGGAAAAGTTGAAAAGAAAGAGGAGTCATATGTGATTCGAATATCAATTGGTAAACGGTCTACTGCACATGGAATGCATATTTAGCTCAGGAAGGCTGGTCCAACAGCTGGTGTTGCCGAAAGATATGAGAGAGACAGTGTTAAACTGAGGACATGACGCAATTATGGCCGGACGCCAGGGTGTTCAAAAGACGGTGTCTAGAATCACCGAGGAGTTCTGGCCATGTGTCCCGAGTGACGTCAAACGCTTTGTTATCCTGACGCTATTTCATTAAAGACTATTGACAGTATTCAATTGGCGGAGGGTCTTGTGGAGATGTTCTCGCGTTATCATTTCTCGGGGAAAATTTTGAGTGACCAGGGCTCGAATTCACGTCGGAACTAATGAAGGAGGTTAACCGCCTTTTGTCAGTAAGGCGGTTACTAACAATGCAATACCGTCTCATGTGTAATGGGCTTGTAGAGCGGTTCAATGCCACCCTAAAAATAGGATCAGGCAATTGTGCCAGAGGAGACCTACTGATTTGGATAGACATCTCCCAGCTCTTGAGTTCGCTTACCGCGAAGTACCGCAAATGAGTCTTTGTTTCTCAGCCTTCGGGATATTGTATGAGAGAACCGTTAGAGGTCCACTTACAATACTGAAAGAGCTGTGGGCTATTAAAGAGGTTACGTCAGATCTCAATACAACATACACATAGGTTCTTGAGTTGCGGAAGAAGTCGGAAGAAACATGCAGGCTTGCACATCAGGGCCTGGAAAGGGCGCGCGAACGCTGTAAGGGCTACTATGACAAGAAAGCCACTCACAGGAATCTGAATCCGGGTGACAAGGTTCTCATCCTGCTACCCACGGATCATAATAAGTTACTGATGCAGTGGAAGGGCCCTTACCTTGTGACGCAGAAGAAAAATGACATGGATTTTGAATTATTGATAAATAACACCAAGAAGGTTTTCAGGTTTTCAATGCAATTAAGTTGAAAAAGTACGAAGAAAGAGTTCCCGTACGGTACGCCAACAAGGAAGCATGCTCGGTAGTGGCAGAGGAGACAGATGATGTTGCATAGGTGTCCACATGCAGTGGGAAGAAAGGTGTAGGATGGTGTAAGGTGCTAATAAACGACAATTTGAATGAAAACAGAAGATCACAGATAAAGTCCCTACTTCAAAGTAAGGAGGATATGTCTTCGGATGTGTCGGGCAAAACGGATGTAATATGTTGCAAATTAGATCTCTCCAGATAGACCAATCAATGTGAAACAATACCCACTACCTTTAGTATTTAAAGAATCAATGGAAAACGAGGGGCTGTATATGTTGGGGCTTGTTGTGATTGAGAGGTAGTGGTCGCATACAATGCGTCTCTCATAGTTGTTAAAAAAACCCGATGATACTAAGAGATTGTGTGTAGATTTTCTCGGCTAAATGACATCACAGTACCCGATATCGAACCTACACCAAGAGCGGACGTGGTGTTCGCTAAGATGGCTCAAAAAAGTTTTTTCTAAATTTGATTTAGCTAAAGCGTACTGGAAAATACCAATGGAAGATTCGTCGAAAGAGAAGACTGACTTTTCTTGCTCGGGGGGTTTATTTCAATTTAAATTCATGGCTTTTGTTTTGAAGACAGCATCCACCATATTCATGAAACTGATGAGGAAGGTTTTGGATGGGCTCCAAAATGTATAACACCATTTTGATGACATCCTTGGGGCAACAGATACTTGGGAAGAGCATTTAATTACGCTGGAAAAACTGTTTGACAGAGTTCAGCAAGCCAGGTTGACCATAAAACCGACAAAATGTGAGGTGTTCTTTGAAGCCCTTTCTTTTCTCCGACACAAGCTGGGAATTGGCCGCATCGCGACGAAAGACGACATCTTGGTCAAAATACAGCAACCCCGGACTCCGACGACCAAGAAAAAAAGTACAGTCGTTCCTGGGTTTAACGGGATACTACAGGGACTTTATTCGCGATTATGCTCACATAGCCAATCCGCTTGTCGAACTCATTACGAAGGGTGCAAGCAATAAGCTGAATTGGTCAGAGGAACATGAGAAAGCATTCGTGATGGTAAAATGGCATATGGCAAAACCGCCCGTTCTGGTTGTTCCTAATTTCGATAAAGAATTTGTTCTTCGCACTTATGCATCAGACAGAGCATTAGGAGCCGTACTTTAGCAAGAAGAGACTCGCATGCTACATTCGGTATTTTTTGCAAGTAAGGGATTAGCGGTTACTGAACGCAACTACTACACTGTAGAAGAGGAATGCTTGGAGGTGGTGTGGGTTGTAAAAAAATTCATATTTATCTTTATGGGAGACATTTCAGAATTAAATCGGATCATGAGCCGCATGCATACTTAACCAAGGCCGAAATGAACAATAGTAAAGTCATTAGATGGAGTTTGGCCTTGCAAGAACACTCATTTCAGGTGGAATATATTAAAGGCAGATATAACGTGGGAGCGGACTTCATAAGTAGAGCCATCTGAATAGCTTTAGCTATTTCTGGGTTGTATCTTTGTTTTTGTTCTTGTGTTGTGTGGTTATAGATGGGAGTGTGTTTTGGACATTAACATGTACATTAAGGATATCTTACGGAGAACGGCAGTGGTGTGTTAATGTTTGTGTAATGCAGTTTGGTGTGCTGTGTCAGTGGTGTGCTTTTGGTGCGTGCTTAACATCTCTAGTGTTTTGTATGCTTGGTACGGAATCGCACAGAGGATAGTCGGGTGGCTGGGGTGCTCAAGGATGAGGATGATGTGAGCAGTTTTTCATGAAAAAACTTTTGCGAGAGGGGATCCTTGTCACATATAATAGGGAGTTTGAAATAGAAGTTTGGACGAAAGAGGTTTGAAGAAGACGACGAGGATAGCGGTAATGATGACATGTATTAACCGAAGAATGAAGAAGATGAAGTATTCTGTGAGGCTGGAAGAGATGATTGGTGGAGAAGACAAGAAGAAGACGAAGACAAGGATGACGTGGACCGACGCCAAGGTTAAAAAAGAGCGGAGGAGAGTGAGGCACGGGGGGAAGAACAGAGAAGCGGAGGTTCCGGCGGGTCAGTAAGACCTCGAATGAAAGAGAGCAACGCCGGTTGCTGCTCCATTGATCTCGAGTTCTACGGCGTGCTACCGTGGACTTCCAGCCCTTCCTGGTCCCGTTCCATGGATTCAACGAATGACGCAGCCACGTGCTACGGCCAGGGGTGCCTCCAGCGCTGTTTCCACCCATCCGGGTGGTGCGCCCAACGCCGACATCGCCAGCATCAATTCCATGGGCGCATGTGCGGCGAGCTTGTACGACGCATCTAACGACGCCGCCAGCGACGCCAGCCTGAGCACTTCGAACGCCACCTCGACGCCGGCTATTGGACCCACGAAACGCTGCATCACCACCGAAGCGTGAGCACGAACGCTGACCGCTAATTGTAGAACGCTACTAGCAGACGCTAGTAGCAGTGTTCCCGGATCGTGTGTATTCGTAGTCTTCGTGTTTTGTGTTAGTTTTGTTAGTTAGTTTTGTGTACAAGTGTTTATGTCACGTTGGGTGTATTAAATGTGTGTCTGTGTGGGTACATCTGTCACCTAGTCCATTCTTTCCGCCCGAGCGTTCTCCGTGGGGATCCATGACAGTCTGGATTGCGCGGTTCTGTCACCTCTCCGTCTCCTCTGCGCTAGTGCAGTTGTAGGGTGCGGCACTTGCCGCGCTCTTGGAATGACATTGCGAGAAGCGCAGTGGAAAGCAAGGAGACGACGGTGGCCTTGGGGGGGAGGAGCTTACCACAAATGGTTTTCCCGTCCGCTCATGAAGCTGTCCGTTGTCTATCACCGTCACGTGCATGCGAGCCGCTGCCACCCGCGGATGAGGCGGAGTTAGCGACGTCGGTTGACGTGGTGCTCTGTTCGCAGTCGGAATCGGTGACTTTGTCCGTCGTTTGGACCTGTCTTAGTCTGCGTTACATTCAGACGGACGTCAGCAGCCTTCAAGAGTGAGCATGGAGCAAGGTGTTGGAGAACCCTCTTTCCTTATATTTCAACCCACCGCACCCCTGAACCGAACAACGAACCCACTCCTCACGGCACGGAGACAAAGTACAGCCTCTCTCCCTTTCCTGCGCAGCCTTAGCTGCAGAGGCACGGAAAGTTTTCCGTGAGTGAACAATTTTCCCTCCAGAGTAGAAATCTCTATTGTGGAAACTGAAGGGCAGAAACTGCACTTGTTAGCCTTTACTACTCACTGCGAATGGTTAACGTTTGGCTTGTACGAGGCAAAAGTATTCAAGCAGGTGATAAAAGCCACGGACGATGCACTTCCTAGTAACCACGGTACAGGTAGCCTGTTAATTGACGCATAACTTGTCTTCTGGTGCACTCCATCAAGAATACAGTTTTGTTCATTAGGTGATATCTCATTGCGATGAGGAGGCAGGCAAGTACAGGACACAAATAAAAGATCTGAAGACGCTGAGAGCGCACCTATGATTGCACTCAAATTATGCTATGAGAGCAGGCAGGATGAGCGGTGCGATTTTCTTCTTTTTTTGGAGGGAGGGTGCACAGACGTGCTGCTGCCCTTGTTTAATTTTCACCACCTTACTGAGAGCAACAAAAGATTACCATAATCCATTTCTTTTTTCCCTCTCAATCCACAGACTTCCAGACGACATCCTTACGAACTCTTTCCCCTCCATAAATAAGAAACCCTGTTCTTACCCTCACGTACATTTCCTCGTTTCCGGTAGTTTAACAGCAAAATTACGGCTCGAAATGCCAGGGCAGCCATGGTGAAATTGGCGATATTTATGAAGGGCAACACGTTTAGCTAGTGGAAATTATCATCTACCACTTTTAGCACATGGAGAGCACGGCATTCCAGGGGAGTGTTAAGGCAAGCAAAATTAAGGTAATATTCAGGGAAGAAGCTTATTCAAGGAGGACCGATGATTGCCCTGCCGTGCAAGCGCTTCTACAAAGGCAAACAGCTAAAGTTGAGGAGTGGGCCGCTCAGCTAGAGGTACTTGTTGTATGCCTCATAGGCCACTTGCCGCTTGCAAACGTTGAAAGCTCCATACCGCATACTGGAGTCGAATTTTTCGGGAGGGTTTTCCTGTTTTCCCACCATTTGTGACTTTATTTGGGAAGTTGTATTAGGCACGACAACGTACCGAACGCCACTCGGCAATAGCCTGCTTTAAATTGTGTTACATTTCTGCCACATGGAATCCACTATTTTCGGCAGCCATTGTGGCAGGAAGAGCATAGGGTTTTCGCAGTGAAGGTTCGGTATTTTAGTGTCGCCATCGAAGGCTTCAAAGGAACGAAAAGTTAAAGATGACAAGCGTTCATAGCTTGGATGAAAGCAGTGTATTTCTTCACTGCGTGCGGGACAAGACGATATGTTTAATCTGCCGTCAGACTGCCTGTGCAGAAGGAGTACAATGTGTATTGCGGCTTGATGTGTCGTGTTTGTTCTGCCTCCGCCTTCGGCTCTTAAGCGCACAGTTGTTTTTCAGTGATCATTAACCAACTAGCACGTTAAAAGGTGTACGTTTAGATCTGCCACGAGACAAGGCGTTGTGTTTTTGATTCTGTCGTCAGACTGCGCCTGTACCGAAGGAGTACAATGTGTCAAGGCACTTTATGTCCTCTCATATTAACTGGAAATATGCGTGACGACAAAATTGATCAACTGAAGGCGTCACTCGGAAAACATCAAGAATGTTTCCAAAAACCAGCCAAAAGCATGGGGAGAAGCGATTGAGGGCTGGCATCATTATTTCCCTTCAAATTTCGAAATTGGAAAACCTTTCACCGTTTGGTAATTTGTGAGAAGCTGCTGGATTGAAGCCGTAGGTGCTATCTGTCCCATCACTAGAAAAGAGTTCGAAAAGGTAAGCCTTTCACTCTGAATTGCAGAAAATTACTGAGGTAGGGCACGGCATTTTAGACAATTACTCAGATAAGCCACGACAATTAAAACGCCGCATTGAATTAATGTCGGCAGTGTGATGTCTTTTGTCTAGGCAATGACGAAGGCAATAACATAGCAGATAACGCCCAGCGTGCCATATTCATGAGGGGCGTAGACAAAGGTCTGTGCGTGACAGAAGAACTTCTGTACATTTTCACAATGAAAGGCACCACTCAAGCAACGGAGAAAATTTTGGCGCTTGAAGGAGTTTAACGTACCGGCTTGCAGTGAAGCGTATGGTGTATGTGGCAACGGACGGTGCTCTATCAATGGTCGCAAGCAGAAGCAGCCTTCACAATAAATGATTCGCAAGCAGGAGCGGAACAGTTCGTGGTGGTGCACTGCAAGTTACACCGAGGAGCAACATGCACCAAAACACTGAATATGAAATCTCTCATGGACGTTGTTTTCGGTGCAGTGAACTTCGTTCAAGAGCACTCATTCACCGACAATTCACCTCTGTGTTACAAGAGGAAGAATGCAATCAGAAGGAGATCGTTTACCACACTAACGTTCTCTGGTTGAGCGGATGAAAAGTGACGAGATTTTCTGAACTCAGGAAATCGACAGCTACTTAAGAGAGAAAAATACGCCAATTGCTAAGCTCTCAAATCAGAAGTGGATTCGTTCTCTTGCAAATCTCAAAAATACCTTGAGTCACCTGAACATCTTTATCTTAAAACCTCATGCAAAACCAAGATCATAACTAAAATGAGCAATTACGTTCGTGCATTGCAGGAGAAACTATGACTCCACCTGTGCCACATAAAAGCGAATAAGGTCGACCAATTTCACAATTCCAATTCACTGGGACACGTTGCCCAAGATTCTTGCGAGCTTTTTGCAGGTTTTCTTCGCAATCTCGAGGAAAGATTCCAAAATTCGTTTTTGAAGATATTGGCAGCCTCTCCAAAGATTTCGAAATTTATCGGCACCATTTGCAGTGCTACTCGACGATGTTGAACCCGAGCTGGAAATGGAGGTTATTGGACTCCCAGCAAGCATTACATTACGACAGAAATTTGAAGACGTTGGTGTCCCGGTGGTTTACACTTTTTTAGATAAGACATTTCTCCAACTGAGTATCTCCAAGCGACAAGGAGTTTTGCAGAATTGTGTTATCTCCTCTTCTCTTTACAGTAAATGAACGAATCAACTCTGCGTTCTATGATGACCAACTACCACCTCATAGCCGCCATGCGAATCGTCTCCGCACAACACCATTGCATCCGTTGTCAAACCTCAAGCCAGCAGCATGCTCTAATCTGAATTGTAATTCCTGCGATAAAATATAAACCTTCCTTGACGACTCAAAATATCTTCGTAATTTCTTTTATTTAACATTCCGCAACATTGGTGCGCTTCACATACGTCCAAAAGAAACGCCATTGCGTTTACTTCCTCCCCTTTATTTTGTTTTCCGGCTACTGGTCCGCTGGAGTCGACAGTTCCTAAATTAGGCCCGCATATCAATATCAGTTCGAGACCACTGGTGCACACAAATAAAGCTCTGAACTTTTCACGCCTAAACATGGCTGGCCGTTTGTGTGGCGATGATTTTCCGACAAATCTCGGAGACCGAAGAGAGTTTAAATAAAATTCGGCCTCCCTTCAACCTCAGATAATATAAAAGCAAAAAATAATTTAAAAAAGGCGTAGTGCTTTCTGTGACAGCTCACAGATGGTGGTGCTCGCACTTGGCTATCTGCCAGAGACCAGGTCCAAGCGCAGAACAAACGCGCCAGACATGTAGAATGACGGAGGGTGATGATTCTATACTCGGAGACAACACGCCGTGGCAGATCAGTACAAGCAACAAACGCGAGGTGACGGCTCTCTAATCTGCGCTGGCCTCACGCAAAAACGAGCGAACGACAAACGCCACTCAATTGACAGCTCGCACCCGAAGCATTTACTGTAGCGTTAAAAAAGTTGTTTCTGAGTGCAGAGTCTTCTCTTTCACCCTTTCTCTAGTGTCGTGGAGAGATCATTGGATGGTTAAAAAATAACGGCAAGAATGCTGATAATGATATGTGTCCCCCTCCATCTTGTTAGTGTGGCAGGCAACATCGCCTGTCCTATCAAGCATAAATTACAATAATGGGCGCAATCAGAGTGATACATTCTAAGTTTTCATTTGCGCCTGTTTTCTTTCCAGACTAGTGTGCTGGAAGGTGGGGGTAGCATTTATGTCAGAGGGATTCAGGATGCGAGGCGTCAAATCTGCCGCCACGCATGTGCAAACTTAGACCGAACGGATGCAATGTGACGACGACGGCGACGACCAATTTTCATTTACCTGGAGTTATATAGATATTACAACACACAGAGGGAGGAGCTCCAAACGCTGCTTACCCTCGGGCCCAGGGATCCACAAATTCTACTGCTGCAAAATCCCCCTGCTTGCTGAATATCCCATAGATGGAACGCCACAGTTTGTTGAGCACTGTTCAACGAACAGCGGCTCTCTCTAACGAGCGCGATGTCCTTCGGCTGGCGTTGCACGTAAAGTCGCGAAGTCAGTTTATCAGATTTCTAAAAAATTAGGTGATTTCTCTAATTTCCCCTTGAAGTTCTGCAAGAAAAGGCATATCAGGACAGCGCCGAGAAATAAGGTGAAGAGCTTGAGGAATGTAAGCCAATGTGAGCAGATCTGCGGCTGTTCTTCTCAGTGAATCGAACTGACCCAGAAGGACGTTGACGTAGCTCAGGGGCGCTTGGGGGGCAGAGCTTTCAGTAACAACTAAACTTGATCACTTCGCAACTTGGAAGTGAAAGCAGTCGGGTCAAACTTCAAGTCTCCATGAACCAAAACTGATGTGGCCCCTTTTGGCATCCCCGCGGCCATCTAGGCTCAGGACAATCAAGCCCGGGACTCGCTCGCGCATGGCAAATCTTAGAAGACCGCTCGAGACCAGCCGTGCGAAAAACTCTGCAGGGCTTGCAAAGCCTTGCTGGCCGGAACTGCACGGCGACCGGTTGCTAGCGCTCAGAATCTGCACGAACTTGCAAGACTTCTGGAAGCAGTTCTTCCAACCAGTCGGCACTGTGCCCAGAGCTGCTTCCTGAGCGAGAGAGGCAGTCACCTTGCATACACAGTGAAATAATATTTCCTGTCATGGTTGGCAGTAATTCACATTGCTTTTTAATGCTTTGGGCTGTGCTCAGGTTGCTAGCTATCGTTTTTTGTCGGAGTAGTATCTGTCTGCTTGCTGTCTACCAGATGTCGCCAGGAACGAATAGAATTTCTTAGCTTATCGTGTGTATGTCTGTCAGTGCAGACAAAAGACCACGTCCTTTGGAGTAAACATGGAGACAGAATATAATTCCGATGCACAGCGTCTCGAGCTCGGCAGTCAGTCCAGCATTCCAGTGTGTGCAGTGTGTCAGCATAATAATCAAGACGAAACATGAGAGGCACACACGCAGTTTTCACATCACTTCTAATTGAAAGTTTGTGTAGAAAAGGTAGACGGTGGGACAACGCCGTTTCTTGAACTTGAAAGAAAGAACGAAATGAACGAAAGAAAGGAAGAAAGAAAGAGAGAAAGAACGAAAAAAATATCTCAGTGACTATGATATATCTCGAATGAAAATGAACGATATGGTGTTCTGCAGATACAAAACGCAGCTTTCTCAGGCATGGTTTGGTGTCCCGTTCTATTTCTTCCACTAAAATGACTTGCCTTAACCGCGAAGTCCGTTAGCGATCCCGAAGCACAATCTCTTAATACTTCTACAGGTGGTGACAGAATCATAAAATGATTACGGCTAGCATTCTCCCTTTCCAACACTGGCAACAAAGAAAAAGTTAATTTTTATAATTTACTGATATGCGATTCCCTATGCAGCTCAGGTGGGTGGTATTAATGCGAACTTCAGCTACACTGAAGCGGCTCTTAATGGTGAGGAGGTACCTCCGCGTCGCTCCACCCTAGAGGGAACAGTTCGCATACAAGATTTCTCTCGTCAGTTCTGTCACGCCCGAGCTACACGACAACGCTGTGTGCAGGGTGCTGGGTGCTGGGCGCTGCTTCGCCGCGTGCAATTCTCTCGAAGCTTGTCTAATTCTAGGAGACAAATGCGGTTCAATGTCCCGGTGTTCTCGGTCATGACGCATTTGCCGAGAGCTATCGAGCCACAGAATTCACGCAGGGGTTTAGGAAGGCAGACATTTTGGCTAAATGTAGTTTCATGGCACTGGCAGAGATTAGCGCATACGGGATGAAGCACAAGAAAATTGACAGGACGATCACGAAAGCTGATGCAGGGAAGCGGCGATAGCAGTTGGATATATCATCGATGATTGCTTTGCTGCTTGTATTTTTACTGCAGGCTTCAGGGAGGTCAGAGTTTGAAGGTGTGTTGCGCTTATGGAAGGTACAGGTGGGAAGGAAGCGGTTGAGGGTGAAGGTGTGTGGGTGGGAAATCTAGCTAGTAGGTAGAGTTGGAAAGGTGGATGATGCCTCTGGTGGCAGCTGAAATTTGTGCGGCGTCTTTCCCACTACTCACCTGTGCAGACGCCGTCTTAGATAACAAACCTCAATATTCACCTTACCCATACTTTCCTCGGGCACAAGTTGTGTATTACTGTGGAAACAAGGCTTAGAACTTGGGAATTCAACAGCCTTCTTAGGTATGATTTCTCTCTGATCACTCTGATCACCTGACAGACTCGGGGCTGATAGTGAAAATGTTGACTGCGGTACCACGGCTCCCGTTGGACCAAGGTTCACGAGCAGGGTTCAACGAGAGCCTCTTTGTTAGCGGAGTATACCGGGCGTTCCACCTAAATTTTAAAAATAGGCATTTTCAATTAGAAGAATGCTCCTTCCGGCATAGCATTGTCAGTGGTGTAGTACATTCGTGTGACAGAGGAGGTTTGCGGCTCCCCGCCGTTATTGTTGGCATCGTGTACCTCCAGACTGCAGAAACTACGCCTTCCGCTGGAACCACCATCCTAGGAACTGGCGCTCTAAAAGGAAAACTCATAACGGGCTGCGCAGAAAAAAGCTTTCACCCGGAGTACGGTCAGCGCCATAAACCTCGCCCTCCGACAGTACATCTTGCTCTCCCTCGCTTTCACCTCATCATGTCTTCCATCCTTCGCCCTCACTTGATTGTACAAGTCTTTCCTCCCTTACCCTCACCTCGCCAAATGAAGTCCTCCTGAGGTAAGGGTGAGGACGCCCTCATGAGGCAGTGAATAAAGTTAGATGAAGTTTAGCGCAAGTCCTGTGTGCCTCTGTCTTGTGTTCGTCTTGGTCGCGCTACAGTTCTTTTGTTACAGTATGCACCATCTAGCCCAACAAAAAGTTCTAAGCCCTGATCATCGCAGCAAAAGTGTACCTTAATTTCCGTCCAATTTATCAGCTCCTAAATGAGCTATATTCTTGCTAGTCAAACAGTATCAATGACAACCGTGATAACAACTATGAAGCTCCAGCTTGCGCAAGCATCTTTTGAATATTCTGCGGAGTCGTGTGGACGGGCTTACACCGTCACGTGGCAGTCCAACGTCACCAAAACATAGTACAAACTAAAGTATATGAACACAACAGATATCAAATCTTTGGCTGAGTGTTTTCGTCTTAGGAATGACGAGTGATTGCTCTATCACATGCTAGGGACTAAGGGAATTACACGACTAATGACGCAGCGTGCGTTAAAAATTCTAACTTGTTGAAACCTCACTGCTCTGGGCCATCTTTAGGCGCTAGCCGCGGCTGCCGCTTGGAAGAGGTGTTTGTGCCTCGGCGTCAGAAATCGCGATCATCTTCGGTTGCATGTGAAACAAGCTTACGTCTTCTACCATAGTTTCGTTTTCTGTTTGAATCGCCGAATGATGGCAACGCACGTCAAAGTGTCTGCAAGTGTAGGTCATGTGAGAATTTAAAAACCTGCTATGTAATCACTGCTACTTTGTTTTAATTCACTACCTGCTTGACGCCAGTATTTCCTCAAACCCGTCGTGAACATTAAGGAATCAACAAGAGCCTAAAATATCGCCGTCATTGCAATCTTGTTCACGTCACCTAAACTGACGTGAGCATCTACGCACAGTCGCGATAAAAAAAGTACTGGCACTAGTGACCTGCCACCGGATCGGCAGATAAGCGCCACGAGAATTCTTAAAGCACGATTCTGGGCTAGTCGCGCGGTGCGCTTTTCGTTGCTCTAGGGACGTCACTGTGCTAATGTTTTTTTCGTCGCCAATTTACATACGCTTAATTCGGTAATAACGCACGTGCGGCAAATGCAGCTTGTGTACGCACGGCGATGGTAGCAACTCTAACGAGTTAGTGCATTGCTGGTCGTAGGGCTGTACTCAAACTTTATTGTTGATATGCTGAATTGGAATACCATGAAAGAAAAAAATTCAGTTATACGGTATTCAGCGTGTGTAAGCGAATTCTACGCTGCGATTTACGGTATATTGTCTTGCGCGTCATTAAAAAGAAAATTTACTAGACTATCATGTCATGTGATGCGACAATGCAAAATGAATTAGATTTTCCCACAAGCTTTTACTCTAATCAATTCATGCATTCTATGCCGAGACTTCACACATGCGACAGACATTTTCTAGAGGATCAAAATGGGCGGAGGTGAGCCAAGGGTGGCGCTGAGTGGGTGGGCAGTTTGTACGATGGGGAGGTATCTATTTCTGGAGGGGCAGTGTATGCGCCGAGAAATGTCTGTGGGAAAACATTGCATATTATATTGTTTTGGGTTTTATGGCACATAGGCAACTAAGGCCATCATGCGCGAAGCTCGAGGTATGGAGAAGTTTTCTGGATAGTTCTATAGAAATGTAAAAGATATTCGGTGGTTTAGAGTCTTGAAATTGTTAGAACAATCCCGTGATGACAAAGGAAAAATTTTGTTATAAATTGTCTGTATTAAATGTTTAAAGGGCGTTGGGTAACCTCAGATGCCAACCTTGCCCTGGCATGGATCTCGAGGCTCCCAACTGATCAGATAAGGGCCTCAGGCTTCTTCTGAGGGCTGAGAAATTGGCTGAGGTGCATTAAAATTTAAGGGGCCAGTGGGTAAAAATTTTAGTGTTTCTCGAGAAATCTAGTTTCTCCAAGAAAACCGAAAACTCACGACATATTAACAATTGCATTAACTCCAAAAATAGCGTAGGATGAAAAGGAATGTATTTTTTATAAAACTGAGTGAGGTACTGTATCCTTAGTTCTTCCCGTTTCGCACAAGAGAATAAAATGCGGTTAATCGTTACTTCGTCTCCGTATCCTTCGCAAACAGGTTTATCTTGTTTTGTCACTAGGAAATTGTGTGTGAGGTGCGTGTGTCCTATACGAAGGCGGCAAATAACCACTTCCTTAAAACGTTCCTGGTGGGTGGAGGATTTCCGTTCACCTATTACTGGTTTTGCATTGTGTAGTTTGTTATTTACTTCGTTGTTCCACGCGCACAGCCATGTCTGTCTTATGTTGCGATGCATTAAGGCAGTGCAATCTTTGAACGGTATATTCCCGGTCTTTATTTGCTAACAACGAGATTGAACAGCGCAGGAGTCTGCTCTTTTGTTGCCCGTTATGCCCATATGATTAGGTTCCCAGCAGAGTTTTATATTGGCGCGTGCTCATTGGAGCGCGCCGACGATGAAGACGAAGTGTGCGTGTGCCGGTGGACAAAGACGAAGTGTGTGTGTGGTTCGGACAGCCATCTTGTGAGTTCCCTGCTGTGCGCTGGACTTCGCTGAAACTGTGATCTGTGCCGGTCCTGTCTTCGTTACATTTTTGGTGGAGGTGCGGGGTACTTTCCAACATCTACGTACCCCGAAGGCTCTCTATGAACACGGATTTGACTCTGATTCATCGCAGTACGAGCCGCCGAATCCAAGGTCAGTCACCAGAGTACGGTCCGTTATCTCCTAGGACCAGGGCTCCAGCTGCGACGCGCAGGACTGACGCGGCACCTATGGCTAGCAACGGAGACGCGGCAGCTATGGCTGACAACGGGAACTCAGCTGCTTATTTCCTGGTCCTCCAGCCGCGAACGCCGCCGACCTTCCATGGCGAAGTGTTTGAGGACGCGGAGGACTGGCTTGACCAGTTCGAGCGCGTTGCCAGGTACAACGGCTGGGATGCGGAGCGGAAGCTGCACAATGTTTACTTCGCTCTTGACGACTCGGCGCGGACGTGGTACGAGAACCACGAGACAACGTTTCCTTCTTGGGAACGGTTCCGTAGCCAGTTGCTGGCGACCTACGTCAACACCGACCGTCGGGAACGAGCTGAGTCGGCGCTGCAGTCAAGGAACCAGCGACCCAATGAGAGCGTCGCAATGTATTATGAGGACATGACACGACTGTTCAGAAGGGCGGATCCAAACATGGCCGAGGACAGGAAAGTGCGCCACCTGATGCGCGGGATAAAAGAAGAACTGTTTGCTGGGCTTGTGCGAAACCCACCTAACACCACTTCGGAGTTTCTATCGGAGGCCACTACCGTCGAAAAGACCCTGCAACAACGCGCCCG
This sequence comes from Amblyomma americanum, assembly GCF_052857255.1. Lineage (NCBI taxonomy): Eukaryota > Metazoa > Arthropoda > Arachnida > Ixodida > Ixodidae > Amblyomma > Amblyomma americanum. Next base: position 337,325,684 of record NC_135497.1, read on the forward strand.
CTATTACAATCGCGCCGTGAACACCGTATCAATATTTTGTCCATCTATGGCTGTTGTTATGTCGTGTATAATGTCACCCAGCAGCGGACGGATTGATTGCATGTCTAGAGTGAAGGGCTGTAAGCACATTAGCGAGTCTGCGTATATAATACTGTTTGCAAGGTTCTCGTTCACTATTTTTTGTACGGCCACAGAGATGGCGTAACATTCGGCAGTGAAAACGGAGGCACTGTGGAAGCCTTACTATTTCATTCCAATTTCCTTGTACCACTGCGCTTCCGACGTATGCATCTGTTTTTGAACCATCTGTATAAAAAGCTCTGAAAGTTCTGTACATTTCTGCCAGTGCAAGACATTCTTGTATACCTTGTTGTGGAGTTTCACACGATAGCTAGGTGGGCGAGCTGGTGGTACATCCTGGCTTCTCCTGTGTTTTCTTCCCTGTGTCCCCGTTTTCCGCGCTGTTAATTTTTTTAAAAAGTTGTGGAGTTTGTTTTTTCCGGAAGTGTGTAAGAGTAAATCGCAGATTGGAGGGAAATTGTACCATGGAGGTAGTGCGTCTCGTCTATGCGCAATATCAGATAGTGTGTTTAGGACGCGAAGATTCTGGCACATCTCTTCAAATCGCAAGAGCAGTGGCCTGGTAGCTTGCGGTTTGTTGTTAAAGAGCGTTCGAGATGGCCACATCGTAGCTATGGGGTGACATAGATGTTTTTGCAGGGAACGGATTCTTTGAATGTATGAGCATGTAAGCATGATTCTTCTGTTTATAAGTGATGGTTCATTACTTTCTACATATATGCTGTTTACGGGTGATGTCCTGTATGCACCAATGGAAAGACGTAAACTTAAATTATGCACGGGATCCAGTCGTTTAATATACGATGGCCTCGCTGACCCACATACTATACATCCGTAATCTAAGGTAGAGCGTACCACGGAGCGATAAATTTGTAATACATGTCCTGTCAGCACCCCCAACATTTACTTGACAGTACTTTGAGTATATTTAAAGATCCGGAGGCTTTCTTTTTCAGTGCGTTTATATGAGGCAGGAAAGTGAATTTTTTGTCAAAGGTTATGCGTAGAAATTTGTGCTCATTTTTGACGGCTATCTGTGTTCTGTTTAGCTGTATTAATGGGTCGGCTTGTGTGCCTCGTTTTAGCCAGGAAGGATGGCTACTAGTTTCTGCGTGCAAATCTGGAAACCGTTCTGATCAGCCCATGTCACTAGTTTATTCATTTTCAACTGTATTTGTCTCTCGCATGTTGCTGCGTTTGAGGATGTGTGGGCTACTTGAATATTATCAACTCACACTGATTACAGGATGGATTTTGGGATTATTTTACTTATAGAATTATTTTTATAATAAACAATGAGGTGCTTAAAATACACCCCTGAGAAACCCCGTTCTGTTGAACGAAGCTCGTGGACAGGGTTCATCCTAGGCGTACTTGAAATGAGCGGTCGGAAAGGAAGTCATTCAGGCAGTTCAGTATCCCGCCGCGGATACCTAGGTCCCCTAGATCACGGAGGATCTTAAACCTAAAGGTTGTATCATGCACTTTCTCCATATTGAAGAAAACGGCAAGACAGTGCTGTTTCTGTATAAAAACTTCTGTTATTGTGTTTTCGAGGCGCACTAGATGGTCAGTTGTTGAGCATGCTTTTTTGAAACCACATTATTGGATATCAAGAAGTTTACGGGATTCGAGGACAAATGTTAATGTTATTTAAGGATACTTGTGAGGGCTACCGGCCTATAGCAACTTGGGGAAGTTGGTGCTGTTCCAGGTTTCAGGAATGACACTATGACGGATTTATTCCTCTCCTTATGTGCTTTTCCTTCCATGAATATTTTGCTAAAGAATTTCAAGAGTGACTCTACGGCAGGCTGGGACAGATGGGCAAGCATTTGATAGTGTATCTGGTCGAGCCTTAGAGCAGCTTTTTTGCCGGCAGAAAGTACAGTATTGGTTTCTTGGAGAGTAATTAAATATGCATTGTTGATTTGCACCTCCTCTCGTTAGAAGTCTTTGTGTTTCGGCAAAAATTTTGTATTTCAAGAATGACTGTGTATAGTGAGACGAGCTCGAAACCGCAGCAAAATGTTCCCCCAAAATGCCTGCCTGTTCCCTTATGCTTGTTTGTGTGCCAGGTGTTGTCAAAAGAGGAATCGTGAGCGGTGAGATGCTGCCATTTACGAACCTGTTGTCACATTTTGTATGTTATTTGAAAGTTTATAGACGAAATATAGCTTTGCGATGATGCTTTCTCGGCACTCCGACCGATGTACCCTGCTTTTGATCTCGCCGTTTTATAATGTACGAGATTCTGATGTGTAGGGTACCGGCGAAAATTACCCCACGCTTTACTTTGTTGCTTTTTTGCTTCCTTGCATTCTTGTGTTCACCACACCTTATGGTTCTGTCTAGCCACTCCAGACGACTGAGGAATAGCTAAGTGTGCGGCAGTTATGATACAGTTTGTGAAATTTTGATTTATCTGATCAATGCTCAAATTTTCTAAAACTAATTTTTCTGACGCGGCTTCTACTCTAAAAAGTCTCCTGTCTGCTAAATGAAGTTTACAACGTAGCGGTTTTGAAGGGGTATTTCAGGCGGAGATGTTAAACTGATTAGTACTGGGAGGTGGTCGCTGCCATATGGGTTGTTGATGACATATCCCATTTAAAATCACTGGAAACAGACGGTGAACTAAATGACAAATCTAAACAGCTCATTTTTCCCGTGGCTTGGGAGCACTATATGGCGTGATTTGTGTTTAAAAGACATGCATTGTTTTTGAGGATAAAATGTTCGATTGTTTGGCCCTTAGCAGTGCTCGCTTAACCCAAAAGGGGAGTGGCCGTTAAAGTCACCAACTAGCAGATGTGGCTCTGGAAGTTAATCAATCAGTTCTTGCAGATCGTGAACTGTTAATGTTAAATGTGGAGAAAGATATACGGAACAGATTGTTAATGTTTTGTAGCTGACGATGCTGACTGCAACGCCCCCAACTTTTGTTTTGAGCTTGATTTCTCTAGCAGGGACTCCGCTTTGGACGACAATCACGACGCCTCCCGAAAGTCGGCAGTATTTCCCGCTTAATGTAATCTAAACGCCAGAATATTTATTCTGAGTGCCATTTAATTTAATCCATGTGCCATAGAAAGTAATCAAAGTGCCAAAGCATTTAATCCAAACGCCAGCGAATTTAATCCTCATGCATTCTCAGCACTAGACCGCTCAATCTTAAAACGCGGTCTACAAATCCCAGACGCATTATCGATGAGTTGTTACTGACAAAGCATTAGACACCCAATGAGCAAGTAATAATAACAACTTTTTTAAATCATAACAAATAAGGGCCGGGTACATATACCACCCACCACATCAACCGAAGTACAGGGTGAGCGTGAAGCATATTGCAGTAATGTATCGGCGGCGTCCTGCAACTTGTATCATCATGTCACACCTTTATTATCCTGATAAAATGAGCGACTCACGCTAAGGTGGTGAATAAGATAAATTCGCTGTGATGAGCCGATAGTTCACTCATGGTCAAACATAATTACGCTTTTAGACTGACAGGGAGAACACAGGGACGACACAAACACTGGTGCGCAACGTTGTGGTTCTTTGGTGGTCCTTTGAAGCGCATTTCGCGCATGTTTTGCGGCCGCGGCAACTCTGTGAGCCGTGGCCAAACTTCTGACAATTGAAACATCGGCGGGGATTGGGCATGTAGTGTTTGACGTTGAGTCTCAAGCATCCACCTTCGATCGTTTCGGCCAAGGTGCTGGTGTTAAAGGCTAGGACGAGGGGTTTGGTATCTATTTGTTTGTTATCCTTGCGGATTTTGATTCCGTGAACGTCAATTACATTCTGGTCAGTGAGCCCTTGAAGCATTTCTGCTTCTATTAAATGGATGAAGTGACTTTCTGAGAGAACGCCTCGGGGTCTGTTAAGGGATCGGTGGGGAGTGATGGAGAAAGTGATGTCGCCTATGGAAGCAGTGCTTGAGAGTTTCGAGCACTAGATGCTTTCGCTCAGTTCAAGGAGCAGGTCGCCGCTGGCCACTTTTGATGCCTTGTAGCCAGGACCGAAGGTATCTGTTAAGCATTTGGCCGCAAGAAATGGTGATATTCTTCGGCCTTGCTTTTTTTCGAATTCACCGTGTATGACGTGAAGCTTTGAGAATCGCGGCTTCTTTTTTGTAAAAAAATCATCTGCTTCGTTCCGCCCTCTTTTGAGAGATTAATCAGGTTTGGAAAGTAGGGAGCCATAAAAAAATTAGTTTTCCGGTCATATTGCCAGCCACCCACAATGGAGCCCAATTAGGGTAAGGAACAGGAACTTGCTAGCAAGCCCTGCCCACGCCAGCTGTACACCCTAACTATAACCAAATACGACACAACTCAGTGTAGTTGGCCACACAAGGATAACACTCGCCGCCTATGAAAAGTGAAAAAACTGAGAAGAGAGGAGGAAACAGGAAATGTGCAAGAAAAATGATAAGAAAGTGAAAGCTGGAGGGGAGGAGAGGAAAAGGCGACTGCAGATTTCTCACGGTCGAGTCAGGCCGGAGGTGCCGTCTACAGGAAGCTGGGGCCAAAGTGGTGTGTTGCCTGCGCATAGTAGCCTTAAATGTCCATACGCTCGGCATCGGCTCAACCACCAGGAACCCCTTTTCCCCGAACACGGCGATGTCACGCACGGCTAAGCGCGAGTGCTCAGGTCTGTGGTGATGCACTGTTCAGCATCATACCCCTGCAGGGATGTCCCTGATGATGCTCCGGAACCCCTGGTGTCTTGTCACCACTCAACATCTCCCAGAAGCAGATGCCTCCCTGCGGGGAATACATTGCACATGTGTAAAGAAGCATTAAGCTGAACACAAAAATGATATCGCTCCATTGAGACTGGTTACGTGTGGGAATTCGAAGGCATTACTGTCCCTGGGTGCACTGACTCCCCCCATTCGCGCCTACGACATGACCTGGAACACTGAGCGACGAACAGTTGCGTCACTTATTTGTCACGAGAATGTGCTTTTGAAGAAAGGAGGCGGCGCACTAACTGTCACATCTAGGTTAACAGCTCAACAGCGCCTTAGGGGCTTCAGGAAAGAGGCAAAGAGGCTGGGAAGGCATGTAATTCAAGGTGCATATGTTGTCGGCTCGAATCTCTTTCGCTAGCTAGCCTCCAACTTGACTAGCAAATCTAAGCTATATGCCTAGAGAAATTGCATGAAACTACCATAGCGCTGTACGACAAACGGTTTTTCACAGTTTTGGTACGATCAGTCTGGAAAACTGGCGACACATAGAGGTCAGCCCGTGGTGATATATATTGACAAAAGAACGTGTATATGTTATTCTGAAATGGTTTTGGGCTTGTTTGCGTCCTATGGACGCTTTATGACGTCACCCTGTTATTCTAGCCATCGCTGGGATTTTCTGTACGATATGCGAGAGCACAGACTGACAGATACACGCCTCCCGCCGCTTTTCTTGTAATGTGGCTGTGCATTCGCATTAACAAGACTGTACAGTCATGGACAGATGTTTTTGGGATGCAGATTCGCTGAAGAAAATGAATTTCCGTGTTGCCTGCTAGCCACTGAGACGGTATTCTTCTACCAGATGGAACAAGCATGCCTCCTCGCGCTTCTATGATTTGCATTGACCTGTTGTGTCTAAGCGCTCCGCAATAAATTGTTTTTTCCGCAAATCTGCATCCCGCAAACTTTTGTCCATGTGTACAGTTCCCCAGTCTGACCTTATTTGCAATCGAGACCTTCCCCTGGATTTGAGTATAGGATGGCGCATAACTGGTTAATTTTGTCGGGGAGGCGGGGGCGTTAAAGACTGAGTTTAAAAGTAGAGCCTGTAAAAAATGGGCATCTGGGCTAAAATATGGCATACATCGTAGTGCACACGTGTCTATTAAACGCTATTTGAAATTTCTCCCTGTACGCTCGCGTACCCGAGACTACCGTGCGCGGCTTTTGTGTACGCTAAAATATCGTTTCCAAAATGGCGCAAATGTTCACTGCACAGTAAGAAACTGTATGGTTCATCGGCCAAACATGGGGTACCGAGCTTTCGCTTCGTCTCATCTCGCCTATAGAAAAAATGAATGGGCGATAAAATTTGCCTTTTTTAATTTAGAGTGACTAGCCGCTTCTAGACCTAAAAAGGAGTGTCCATCAAAGTTTCGTCGATCGGTTTGCTGAAAAAAAAATGTTTCTCGTTTAAACAACCTGCTGGCGCAACCAGTGTGAGCGGCGTTTGCATACTCTGAACAAAGTTTATGTAGGAATTTGCCCTCAGCAGTTGATTGCAGCACTACGAAAGCTGCGATGAGTGTACAGGTGACCTTCCGACGGTGCCGAATGTAGTGCCAGTATAAAATAGGCGTAGAGTTATATATGATTGCGTGCTTTATAGCGCGCATGCTCTTACGCTTGCATTACGTATGCAATTGCCAGAGTATAGCGGGCGTTACTTTTTCAAAAATGGCGGCCCGCTTCAAAGCAGAACCTCTCGCCTCATGCTGAATTCGTCGTTGTTACTGCTGTTTTCACCATGTACACTTGCCATAAATGAGCCAGTGGGCTTTCGTTTCGTCTCATGTCGCCTACAACAAAATACGGAGCGAAAAATGTGATTTATTTTTTATTTTGGCAGACAAATTTTCCTCTTCTATTCCTAAGAGGACCATGGATTTCATGAGAAGTATAGTTCCCCGTTTTAACAAGCAGATGGCGCCACTGCGCTGAGCTTTTTGTTGCGCCTCTGCATGCGCTGAACGAAAGATACGAATGTGAGAAATTACCTATCATCTCACAAAATGCTTGCGTCTAGCATACATAAGCGCGGATACACCTATGGCACGTAGACAGCGTTGATTTAGGCTCTTTTCTAAGCATCTCTGTGTACGCCGTGAGCAGACAACATGCAGACAATGAGGCGCGGATGAACATGGTTAACACGCTCTCCTAATTGGCTGAGGAGGTCCTTGCCTTCCATAGTGCTGCAAGGAACTTATGAGCAGGAAAAGGAGGGACAAGAGAAGCTCGTTTTGACGTTCATCGGTTCAAACGCGGCCTCGGCAGCCACGATTCAATAGAGAGGAAACGCAAAAGGCGAACCCACAATCCGAACGATCCGTCCCCACGACCTCAGAATGTCGCGTCTGGTGCTCTATAGGGTGGGGATGCGCCATGACCTCCCCTTTCCTTTCCCGCGATGAATCCAGTTGCAAGCTCACCTCGCGGAGGGGCGCGCTCCGTGACAATCTTAGCTACCTTAACTAAAAAGAGGGGGCGCCGGCGTCGCGGCGACATTATCGCCACAGACGGCGTGAGCAATAAGCGGGAGAGAGGAGGCTCTCTTCGGCTAGTGACCGTCGGCGCTACAAACTTTTCGGCTGCGCGCTACGCTCTCCACCAGCGGGGCGAGGAAGTGCCAGGGAGACGTGCTCCCGCATATCGCCCGTCCGACTTCGGAGTTTCCCTTTGCCCTAGCGCGCTCGAACATTAGCTCGTAGCCTTGCTGTTGAGTACTGTGACTACGTGGATGCTGACCAAATATTATTGCAAATGAAATCAATGTTTTAATGTTTAGCTGCATAGAACAAGCCTTTTAAGAAAAGTCTAGACCTTATAAATTTTTTCTTTAATTAGCTTCTTATATAGGTAACAAGAAAAGTTTTAATAACGAATTATTTTTTTGTGTCGTGGAGGAATTCATGTGCGGCGTACCTGAATGCTGTCGGAGCTTCACTGCAGACTTAAGTTGTTTATTAGTGTAGGAGGTATTCATGCGACGTCAATAGGCAGCCGCGAGATTCGCTATGTTGCTGGTCGCGTGTAGGGCCACTGCGTCCACTGGCCGCGGAAAATTTATGAGAGTGTGCAACTACCTTATAAGCGGGCGATACCAAAAGCCGTTCTGAGGGTGCCGATGGCATCAAAGTGTAGTTTTTGGAGAGGCGAGTAATTCGAAGTATCTGCAAATCGCGTTGCTGCGAACACGCTGAGATTCCATGACTTGTGCAGTGAAAGTAACGATATGTTGCTACAATCAAAATTGCAAAACATTCTGTCTGCCTCTGCTGTTCTTAATGCCAGCTCATGACAGTATTTGTTCGACCGTTCGGGCGCGTAAATAAGGCAGCTATGATGCTTTCACCCCCTGCTGAAACTCCGTCTGAAAATCTTGAGCAGCTCGCGGGCTACAGCCGCTGGAAATATGAGTTTCTACGTCGGAAGTTCTGAAATTTTGGCGATTAATCATGTCCTGAGTATCTGCGATGTGTATTGCATGAGTAGCGGACAGTTATCAACCGATAATAGAAGCTGAAAGTCGTACATTATAGCGTGCAGTGCAGCCGGCCAGCTTTTCTGCCGAGTTGCGTCTTAAGGCTGCAGCCCAACTGAAATACTGAACATGCAGCTCGGATATATCACGGCAAGGAAAAATTCTCTTGCAAATAATCTTCATGCGCATGAAGCATTCCACAAGGTGCATTTAACAAAATGCAAAGATGATAAAGATCACTAACAATGTAGGCCGGATACCTCACGGCATAGTTGGCACTGCGCGATCTGGAGTGAAACGACCGCCAGCATAGCGCGCTAGCCGTCGTAACACTCGCGCAGTCTTGTAGTGCAGCCTCTGTGAATACCTTCTATACCAGTGAGCTATGGGAATGGCTGACAAATCTGCTTTTGGGGTTATTTGTTGTTAGCGGCCTACAGGGCGCAGGGTCTACTCCCCGGCGCCCCCACAGAGCCATTTTGACCTCAGGGCGGTGAGCACACACGTGAGCGAACTATGGTGAGCCTTTGTGCTTTCCTCAATAAGACGGCCCTGAGGTTCCGTCTGTTGTCCGCCAGTGAGTGACGCGCAGTGACTTAACATGTGTCGTGCAGTTTCGAGTGTCGTGGGCGTGCGCTCCCTTTCCTCTTTCCTGTACGGATAGGGGCACTTTCTACGTGTTCTCACCTTTATGGCCAGCTACGCACTTTGCTTTGCACTATTTCTCTTTCGTGTGGAAATATTAATATTACACGCAGCATGATGAAGAGTTTGCATAAGAGGAAGATGGTGAGGACCTCGCGGATGTTGCCTGCGATGCTCGCTTCTACTTTGATCTTTGTCGTCATTTCTTATGACCTTTCTCCCAGCTATCAACTGAGGCATATGGCAGGAGCTTTCTGGGGGAGATTTCTCTCGTGTCCACATAGAATATGGTCATCATCTCCTATAGTGTTTTTCTTACAAATATGACAAATAGGATTAGCCGCGCCTTTATTTTAATTAGATCCTAACAATGAGGGCACATAAGAGTTTTTGTCTAAGAGCCGTGACTGAAAAGATCTGGGCACAACTAAACTCGTCTGATTTCCCTATAGCATATATTTTTGATCGCGTATGTGGTGCGTCTCTCCTCCGGCGGCTCATTTTTTGCAGACAGCCCGGTTGGACACACACTATCCGGGACCTTTCTGCGATAGCTGTGGACTCCGTCAAGCAAGGCTCTGACAGTATACACTGTCTTTGCGGTTGCTTCTACGAGTGTCGCGATTTGATTGACGTCACATTGCGCTACCCTGCAGGCGCGCGGTTTTCGAATGGCTGTAGAATTGTGTCCAAATTAGTAGTGCCACAGCGGCGAGGAAGCGCGTTTTCGAAATTTCAAAGATTGATATAGCTATTATACGGCCGACGCCTGTAGCCCATTTGTCGCGAGGCCAAATCTGACGTTCGGCGCCGCGCTCGAACCTAAAGAGGTAAGCGTCAAGGTCGTGTCTGCCCCCGTCACAATTTGGCATTTCTTTTTGCGATCTTATGAGTTCGGCCCGAGAAACCTGACCTTCCGCCGTTTCTGACTTTCCCTTTCCGGTGCTATTAGCGCTATTTGCCGCACTACCCTGTGGGCCTTGTCGGAGAATCAGCAATTCCTTTTCTTTCTCCATCTCCGCCATCCGGAGCTTAGTCTGTTCTCGGGCCTTCTGCAACTCTTGCTCTGCCTCCTCAGTCCACCGTGCACGCTCCTCATTGCGTTAATCTCTGGGAGGAGCTCGTTCCTGTTGCACCCATTTAAGTAGATCTTGACCCTCGAAGCCATAAGATCGGCCATACTCGACAAGCATTTTTAACTCTGCTTTGGCCATCTTAGCTGGCAAGCGCTATAGGGCTAGGACGCAACACTTTAAAAAGTGCACCTACTCTCTCAATCAAGGACACTTGATATGCCAGTCCTGTTCGTGGACGCCAATTATGAACAAACCACGGCCTTCACGGTCAGCATAGGCGCGGGATCTATTTTACGGTTACCCGCCGTCCCTCTAACAAGGTCTGTGGACACAGATAAAGGTTAAGCTGCTCAACCCATGAAGCACGTGTGTCGATGCTGGATTGAGGAATAAGATCATGACAGTCACTTTTGTAAGAAACAACAGGATATTTATATCGAGCATTTTAAAGGATATCAATAAAAACCAGAACTCTGGAAGCTCCAAGAACAAGTTCCCGACAAAAGACGACATGAAAAGAAAAAGATCCAAACTGTAAGCAAATACAATAATTTATGGAGGTATACCGGTAGCGCAAAACAAGATTTCAAAACAGCAAGTATGAGCAGAGGGTTACACTAAAAATACAATGGACAATGAATGTATAAACAGTGGGCTAAAATATTTCTCAGGCAACAGTCCGGGGCAAAAAAGAGTTAGCTGACAGCTTTGCAGTTCCGAGGACGTTCTCTGGTCGGAGAGTCGGTCGGCAGCGGCGGTCGTACTAGATGACGAGGACGGAGAAGGGCTGATCGCGGGATACACCTTAAAGGATGGACTTTACCAGTGCGTGCAGCCGCGACAGAGACACCCTGAAGACTGAACCTCTCCAGAGCGTACTGTCGATACGGGATGGGGCCGCGTTTTATCCCCTTACGCTGTGCGCCCCTCGATGAAGCGAGCCGGCCGATCACTGCCCCGGAGAACCTTGTTGAAACATGTTCGGGGGCACGGGGACGCTCTCGATTCTTCTGCGATATATGAGGCAGCTTGTGTCAGGCCCCTAATCTACTCGAATTTTTCGCCTTATCAATAAAAACCCGATTAAGAAGCCAGCGACCGTTCCAAGACGGCCTTCTATCCGTAAGCTGAACGCTGAGAATTCCACATCACCCACTCGGGGTCAGCGCTATCGGACGGTGGCAGCGAGTCATCCATGCCAACTTGGGCGGCCGTCGTTCGCCACTGCCCAACAGCGCTGAAAGATTCGCCGAGGAATTCGAAGGATCCCCACTGCACTCCTTGTCCGCCGCTGGTGTCCACCTCCGTGGTCGAGATCTGCAGCTCGCTGCGGACATAGATGCAGACGCACATCCAAAGCTTCGATGAATGGAGAGACGGCACTGCAGCAATTTCGTGGTTGAAGAGGCGTGCACGGATTAGAGTTCTGCGGCATAGCTCTTATTACCATTAATGCACCGATACTGATGCAACATGATGACGTCCTCTTTCGCAAGCGACAACACTCTGTTAATGTTTCTTTCTTCAGCTGCTGCTTATGAGTCCTGATTTGCTGAGAGGGGCCGGGGCGAGTGTCCTCATGCCTATAGGCTACAGCGCGGAGAAAGCCATGGGCTACAGCCTAATTTGTTATCACAGGCTGTATTACAACTTCAGAAGCACAGATGAAACGGAGAGATGCGGCTTGGAGGGATGAATGACGAGCACATGCTATTGATGTTCTCCCTGTATGCAGGTGAGATTTAAAAAAAACAAACTGAAGTGACTTCGCTTGCAAAGCATTCTTCATTTCTGGGGGCTGCTTAACTATTAGGAGGCAAGGAGTTTTTCAAAAAATGAATAGAATACATTCATAAACCTTCAGTACATTGATTTCTAGTTTGCGCTCATGCAGCGAAGTCGACAGGGGCAACTGATATTAACTCATATTCAAGAAATGGGTGCCAGTTCCACTATTTCACATGTCGATTTTGAACCTGTCACCGAAATTTCACATCGTTCGCACACAAAGCAATCCGAATTCCTCTATCATAATCGCCTATCCTGTCAAGCAGCGGCGCATTATTGCATGCAACTGAATTCCTATGCATGGTCATCAAGAGACGTTGCCGTTCTTCTTATGTTCCTTGTTAATGTCTTTTTTTGCGTCACCTATCTTTTGATCTTAGCTACGCATGAACACTGGCTAGTAATCTAGTTGAAGAATTTATAGAAACGTTCAGTTTCATGACAATTAAGTGTCACTAGTATTTCACTGGACTAGACATCTATTGTTCATATTATGGTTTAAATGAAGATATGTAAATCCATTTGTTAGCAGATCAGTTACAACTGATAGCTGTATCATTTGTAGTGTGCAACGACCATAAAAATGAAAGGCTTACGTCATTGCTCTTTATCTGCAAGGACGTTGCAGACGGCGAAAGAAATTTGCAAGGAAGCATGACGTATCAAATACTGCAATTATTGGCCTGTCTCTCAAAGTGACAATAGTTGGCTCCGCGCATTCTGTTTTTCGCAAGGCACAACGCTGCGTGCGTCGCTCTAGAATGTCATGCAAGACAATAGAGTTTACTGCACCCGTTTGCGCCCTGGCGACTTTTAAACGGAGACTTCATGATAGATGCAAGCGTACTCATCGTGTCCTTGCCGAGGTGGCCGTGGCAGGTGAGGAAGAGGAGCGAAGGCCTCGGGCGGGCAATGTGAGCTACGTCGTGGTTGAAGGCCTCCGCGCAGGCTTGCCTGACGGGAAGCATCGCACTTGGGTGAGGCCACTGCATATGCAGCATAAACGAATAGGCACAGTGACCCTCACACATATTGATCCTTCCAATAGCCTCACGACTGCGAACATTAGCATCTAATGGGCAGGGTTATCTCGCACATAGTTCATAACATGTGAGAGGCCCTCAGGACGGGCTCGAAGGTTGCCGTTGGGACAGCCAGATCAATTCCAATCTATAGAATAGTGCAACTTGTTCGCGACACTGATGTTCGCGCGGCCGTTTAATTTGTCGCAGTTTCGAAGGGTGCTGGGCGCACCTGCTGGTAGCACCTGCCATCACACGGCATTCGCGCATCGGTTAATCACCGCTCCACTGCGCTAGGACAGGTTCAACGACTCTCAGAAATCTCTTTATATAAAGTAGAAAATGAACATCTGCATATATGAGAATTAAATCGTTAAGGCGGAGCCTAAGTTTAAACAGTACGGTCTTATTAGCAGTCTACACCCTCCACTGGTTTTGAAGAAAGTAAAGGCGCATAACTGTCTCACTGGGTGAGCGGACGCCTTAATCGCGCTGTGAGGCGGCGGTCCTGTGCACCTGTAAATTGCGGCAGTTATGTGTCTTTCCTTTGTCGAAACGAACGGCGCGTTAGATTCCGCTGGCTGTTTGGAAAGGAAAGGCGCACAACTGGGTACTTGAGTTATTAAAAACTCCAATCGTACATTGAAGTATGTGGCAGTGGTGTCCACCTAACATGTAACAGGCCTGGTGATACCCCCTAAATTTCTTTTACTAGACGGCTTGTAAAAAGCTATTACATATTTCAGTCTGAAAGCATCTTTAGGCTGATGCTTCCTCGTGCTTCCTCTGTTCACCCCGTCATACCTTTGCGGGCTCCATCCTCCGGGCTAACTGCTGCGTTCGAGAAGTGCTTCAAAACTTTCTGATTAGAAAGATAGATGCACGCAGCGCATGGATAGGGTGTGTGGGTGTGTGCAAGAGGTGGTCACGTGATCGCGACAGACAGTCCACCTGATCCGAAGACGATGAAGATGGAGCGCGGCGCGTGCACGGCATCGTCACGTGATCGAAGAACGAAGTTACGCCCGCTGACGACGCGGCCTTCATGCGAACAGCTCTCTACATTCCTTACGAGTTATTGAGGAGAGTTCGTGCATCTTTCGTGATCAGAAAATTTGATTGAACCTGGACGTGCGTGAACAGTAGAGCAAAATAATTGGATCTGCAAGGGAAAAGCATGCGGCAGTTAACGTTCCTTTTTTTGTGTGTTTCTGTGCCCCTGAGCACCAGTATAATTTTTGTAGAAAAAATTACACTCCTGAGGCTGTATGTGTTGGATTGAGTTATAAAAGCTGATATCAGGGTGCCACAGCACACAGCGGATGTGCGAATATCCAGCCGCGGCACGGGTGTGAGCCGCTGAGCAGAAACATGGCCGGTGGAAGTGGAACCACCGCCTCACCTGAGCACTCCAGACGACCTTCTTCAGACGACGGCGAAAGGAGGAGCTTAGGACAGAAATTTGAGTGCCAGTGTCAATCAGAGCCGTAACAGGTGCACCGTCCACGCAGATATCGAGAAGGTTGCAGCGAGGAGCTGGAGTGAGGAGAGGATTTTTGGGCCGGGTCGTAAATGCGGCGTCACCTCCAGAAGCTGCATTGGTTAGTTTTCCGAATGAAACCCAGGTGAGGGCGAAGTGGCCCGGGCGTTGAATTTGTGGTGAACGGGAGCGAAGGACCTGAGGTGAAGTCGAGCGGCTTTACCTGCGCAGGGTCTGAGTGTCGTTGGCGTGCAAATGAACGACATTAGAATAGATAATGACTTTGTGGCTAAATTGTATGATTTAAAATCTGCATTAATGTCAAGGTATTCAGCAAAGGCATAAAAAGCTTTCCTGTTTTGTCGCATTCAGCGCGTAAATGTATAAGCGAAGACGTCTTCAGTTATGCGATATTTGCAATATTTCATTACCTTTAATGCTTATGGATTTATTCCTTTCTTTAAATTTGTTGGCTGTGGGGCCATTCACTTCCTGTATCCGGATACAAATTTACAATTTTACCAATACTGAGGCCGATGTTCACCACCTGGTGTGGGTTTGCGCGGGGCTCAAGCCGACGAGAATTCAGCACTTGGTGACAGCGAGTCTTTTGCCGAACAATCGCGATTCATATACCGTTTGGACGATGGGACCACATCGTCGTTCACTTCTTGAATTTATAAGATCAGCGAACCTTTTCTCATTTATTTAAGCATCCTTTTCATCCATCATTACATGCCCTTGTATGCCCTGAGGCAATAAACATTGTTTAAAAAAGAATTTACGGCGAGTAGCATGCAGATCAATATAAATGCGAGTGGGTAAAAAAAATTGACTAAACTAGGCTACGACATTCTGCGAGAGCTGTCATTGGTCGAACTGACAGCTCGGAAAATTCTGAAAGCCCTCTGAGCAGCTATCTTTCCCACAACAAGTGAAATCTCATTCGCAGACTACTTGGCACGCCTTGGTTTGCGCACAAAAAGAGCTAGCACGACTAGAGAGGCGCCAGTCTCTTCTATTTAATTTCTTGTCAAAAAAGAGTGGGCTTGTTCTCTTTAAAAATTTTAAATTTTTTTTAAATTTTAATAGTTGTATATTTTAAAGATCACGTAAATTTATATTCAAACTTAAAAGGTTTTTATAATTAGAATGTTTGATTCATTCAAACGTAATTATTTTCTTCTAAATCCAAAATAATTTGTAAAATGTGTAACTTAAATAATTCAAAAATTGCAATCTTGAATTTAAATTATGAAATATAAAATTTGGATTCAATTTATACTTGACTAGGAAATAGCAAAGCGTCCTCTGCTGTTACGGAATCGGTTACCAAGAAAAAAGATGGTCAGTTTCCTGTGCTTCAGGCGTGAATGGGGCACACATGACTACAGCTCAGATACCCCATAAGTGCATCTCTTCCCAGGCCCACCTACAACAAAACCCCAGGAGCACATTTTCGTCGCGACAGAACCTATATTGCGCATGGTTTGAGCATCGGCCTCGTATGCGGGACGCGCAAGTTTGGATGCCCACTGCACCATGTATATGGCGGTTTCTGTTGGGTACAAGATTTTCCGTCATCTGTTACTCTTTTCTTGTGGGGTGAAATTAATGAAAAATGAGTCTTTAATATGTGTGTGCGAATATAAAAATATTTTCAGATATCGAATCCAACGGCGTCATCATTTTAAATACGCACTGAACTAGTCACACGCTGCAAATAGCTATAGGTTTGATGATAAAAATAAAATGAAGCTCCAAATAAAAGGAATAACAAAGGCGATGGCTTGCAGCCCTTTAAAACAGACTATATAAGTGAAATAGGTATTGTAACCTCTTGGCTTACTATTACCCTTGAATTGAGCTCTTTATACCATAGTACTGTGCACCAAAGAAGACGTCACGAATTATTCACGCTTCAAAACTATAATAAAAAAAATCATGGCGCACTCTACCACTGGCTTTAACCAGGTAGGCATGAATAAGAACTTGTCCGGCCTCATCTAAAAATCTCTCCAACACTGAGCGTGCGATATGAGATGGGTTTCGATATTACGGAATTGAATGTCACATGCTTGAGGCGAGGCTAACAAGTCTAACGCCACTGTATACATACAGGACGAAAGGAGCTTCAGAAATATCTTATAATCCACATGACAGAATATCCCCCTTCACATCGGGTGATACTCTTACACTGTCTTGAACCGGTTTCCATTTTTGAATTTCGAAATTATTATGGGGTGTTCGGTCTTCAAATTTGGACACAAAAGGCTTACATAATAAACAGAGCTGGTAACTTCCAACGAGGTAGGTGTTAGTAAAAGAGAAGACGTTTTGTAAAATTCGCTACTTACACCATCCGAAGCAGGAGAGTTTTGATCCTGCAGAGTGGAAAGTGACAATTTGACGTCGTCTAAAGTAATAACCAGCCAAATCACTACACGCTGCTCATCGTCAAGGTGTGAAAACGCTTCATGGAAGCGGATAAAATCTGACTCAATTTTGGGATCTACCACAGCCAAAAAGCTGCAGGAAATAGTCAAATAAAGCAACTTTTATACGAGCGGTGTCAATGTAACCATTACTTCCGTAATGATTTCCAATACCTCTTTAGAAACTAATGCCGGCCTTTCATCAGGAAGTTCTCTGTGATGTATGTGGTCATCAAAACCTACGTGTTCAGGACTTAATTATGCCACCTTGATATTTTTCTGCGCCGAACAGATGCAACTGTGCATCACTTATGTTAAAGATTCATGGGGGAAATTTATTGACCTAGAGTGCGGTGAGGCGAAAGCATTTAGCGCGCTGTTGCGGCTTGTGTCACTGATGTGTGGTTAAGATATTAATTAAGCACACAATTGTTTGTGAATATTAAATGCTAGAGTCACTAAAGGGCATTTGGGAGGCATCCATCTGATTCGACGTCTTTCTGCAAACGCTCTCCAGCGTCCTAGAGAAGAACTGCACACGCGTTGGCAGGAGTAGTGTAGTCGATAGCACGCTCAGCTGCGGAACGGAAGGATGGTGGTTCGAATCCCATCGTGCACAAGGATCTTTTCTCTTACCGAGGTGAAGAGTGTCACGGACGGATGGACGGAAACCGCGAGTATGAGCCATTAAAGGCTTTTCTCCTCAATATCTGGAAGATACGCTTCTCGGCTTATATTTTCCCCCTAACGCAGCTCATTCAGAATGCACCGCAGCTCGCGGAGATGAAGGCGCTTCATTAATGCGAACGTTGGTTAGTTTGAAACGCTGGGAGTTAGTCATTTCTCTCTGCATCATTCGGGCAAACAATTACTGCCCGCTGAGAAATTTCATGCGAGAGGAGACAATTATTCCACTTCTAGAGCTACCACCGAAGTTGAGGAATACGCCTATTATACCTTCCTGTAAGAGCAGACACTGTGCAGTGATACCTGGAAATTTTCACTCCTACCCAATAACCGCGCGCACCAGGTAACGAGTCTGCAGAATCGTAGATCCTGTCTTAGCGAACATTCGAACAACACTATAAATTTGTTATATGTATAGTATCGGTATTTCTTCGCCAAAGACAGCAAGGCTGAATTCAAACACCAAATAATTTAGAGCCGGAAAACTAGATTCATAACGCCCGCGATACACTAATCGGTCCTCATTGTTGCTACGACGAATTGTGGCAGCAGTAGAATTTTGAAATATGTGCGCACGGTGTTAGCCCTTCAAAGGAACATCCCACAGTGTTCGTTGTATTTGGTGTATAGCAGTAGCATTTTCGTTAGTTTGTGCAAATGGGAACAGATCACTATTTAACTGCTAACATGTCGTCGTCGTCGTATTTCATGCTTCTGATCCGCCGCGGCTCCAAGTGTCAGCGCCAGGAGCTAGAGAGTGAACTGGCCGACTGATAATCTAAGCTGCATCATTTTGATTGTGCTGATTATGGCAGTTTCTTCCTGAAAACGCAGGCGCCATTGCCCTCCGCACCGACCTGCAGCAGGCGGACGTAAATATTCATGAGCATCCTCGCCGTCATTCTTAAGATATCCAACGATCTCTCGACAACACAGAAGCCAAGGTGAAGGACAGCATACTCCTTTTGGCTCTTCAGTAAAGGCTTTGAGCGAGAGCTATCACTTTAAAGGCTTATGTCGGTGGCTCCTAAATGCGTGAGGAAAGTGCGCTTTTGGGTGACGCCGCAATAGTGCTCGTAGCTTGTATTGAACTACCATCGGAAGATATCTCTGCGTATAGCATCATACCTCCATCATCCGTCGTGTCTGGTACGATCGCTCTGCGCTTGGACGTAGTCGGGTCTTCTTTTTTCATATAATATGCTACGCCTTTCTTAGAAATAATTTTATCCTTGGACATACTGTAATCGACGAGAGAGGCTGGATTTTTTCTTAAAAGCTTTCAGCTTTATGGGATTAGTCAGGAAAAATTATCATACAAAGGGCGAGTAACGCGTACGCATGAAAAAAATGCGGGGCTTTTTTAGTGCAAACAATCCTTCGTAGTAACCAACTTCATCTTATTGTGAAGAACAATCCTTCCCTCTCCACGAGATCGGTTGCTATAGATTCCCCTGTGGATGCAAGGAGAGACTTCCCAGACATCAGTGAAAGTGCGTTGTCACGCGTTTCGCACCACGTTGTCGCACAGTGCACTTTCTTACGTAGGGGGGACGTTGGGTCGACTAACGACTACGAAGACCTATACGGACATTTCTTCGCAAGCTTAGTTGCACCCTACTGTTGAACGGCAAGACGCTGTGAAAGTAAAACGCGATGGAAGCAGACGACAAAGTTCTTTATTGAAAGCAGACGTCTCGAAGGGATGTCTGCTTGCGGAATGTCTATCGAGAACAGACTTTGTTTTTGCTATGCCAACAAAGGTTCACCTGCTCGCCATAGACGATGCCGTCCGTGTTGGTCAAAGCCTGAAGAACGTCTGGAAGGTTGGAAGGCAGTCTCGAGAATGCACTAAGTTCCTATGGTGATGAAGGTGTGCTTATGAGGGTGCCAGTACCCGAGGGAATTGTTGTAGTTGTACAAAGCTCTTCTTGTCGCGCATAGCCCCACTGAAGGATAGGAAGAGCTGTGGGATTGTTATTGTAGTTCCTTGTTTTGCAAGCGCATTTAAAACAGTCGAAAAATTATGGGGTGCAAGCAAAGAGTCTTAGGAAGAGAGGAACGTTAGTGAGGTGAAGAAAAAATTGAAAGAAAAACATACAAATTCTAGTCATGAAATTAAGGAGTGAGTGTTTATACATCAAGATATAGAACAAAGCAAGCTATCTTTGCAAATGCACTGTACGCGCCGGAACAAGTGGTTTCGTTCTAAAAACTTATCATACTTTATAATTTAGGCAACAGAACCAAAAAATCGTATCTCTCACATTACCCTTGAGTGAATTGATACCAGTCTTGTGAAACAATCTTTGTTCTATGAATTGTGATTTCTTTGGCCACTGCGACGAGTTCTCAGAGTATTTCTCGAGACGAGAAAGGAGACCGCACGGGCGTAGCTCGTGCATTGATGCAAGAAGCTCGCCTGGAACGTTCCGTCAACCCGTCCTCACTCGAAGCCCGGCTGGAGCTCGTCTTGAAGACCCCCTGTGAGAATTCGGCCATATCTCTTCTTCAGCTTGCAGTGGAGAGCGAGGTGGAGTGCCTGGACTCCGTCAGAACCTGCATCTCTGCGGACAGAAGCCTCACCAAGGTACAAACTGATTGCGCACCGACACCATGAACCGGACGCTGTTTGTAGCAAATGCGATTACTTCTTGAGAGGGCGATGTTCTTTACCCGTCCTTTTGCGCAGGACATGGACGGTGCGGAGCCAGTGGGCATGCTTCACACCGGGCGCCTGTGCGCTGGGATTGCAAGCGAGGTGAAGTACTTTGTCACCGCGAGAACCTTTTAGTCTACGGTCAGAAGCCTGCACAAAGGAAAAATAGTTCACTCACCACCTACATCGTGCAGATGCTACTTGCCGCGAATACGAGGCCATTTCGAGAAAGCGATATTGTTTACGCGTCCTCTTTACGCAGGACATGGAGGGACGTCAGCCAATGGCGATGCCACTCACCGGCCATGCTGCCGCGGAGATCTTCAAACGCAAAATGGTTTCCATCCCGGACGTGCAGCCTTTGGTCGCTTTTCTCGTCGGCCACGCCCAACTCGGAAAGGACAAGGAGGGTGAGCAGGCCTTTCCTCAAACAGGTCTCTTTGAAAAATGTCCGTAAAAAAACGCTGCAATGAATGACACGCTGGTATGCCATTCAGAAGCTTAGCAGTCTGAGCTCAGCAGGAGTTATTGATGGAGCATTGGAAAGAATCAGCTTGCGCAGTGCCAGATGCTCTGGCTCTGTGAGGGAAGCAAACATGCAAATTTTCGCTGCGAGTACAGTTGTTTGCGAATAACCCTCAACACCTGTGACATCCAGGAAGGATGAAAGTAGTAGATTCAGACTGAAAATCATGATGGGGATTTGAAACCGTCGTTTTTTTTCGGAAACCGGTTGCACAGGTCATAGCTCAGCGATGGTGCAGAAACGCATAATTGCTGAACATTTATTGAAAACATTTTGATGCGGATTGAATACCTCTCCAAAGCTTTCGTGTCGATTTAAGCAACCGTCTTATAGCGCGTAATATAGCAATACGACACGCGTCTCATTAAAACTTAAGAAAACCGGAATGCTTTGCGAATACACAACCGACGTTAGCTCTTTCGCGATGCCAGTGGCACAGCTGTTATTGCAATATAATTTAACTCCTCTATGAGCAAATATTATGATGTGACTGTAGCAGTATTTCTCATCGTGGAATGTCCGTGCAAATATGATTGTTACGAACATACGATTAAAGAGCGGGAATGCATTGCTTTTTGACCTGCCTTCTTTCGTATTCAGCGTATCGTTTTTGTGCACCCTGCTATTGAAATATCATGAGCGAAAATTGAACTTGCACACCTGGATCTTCTCACAAAAGTCAGATATGACCACGAGACTAATCCTCTATTTTGGTGAAATTTGCGCTGGACGGTTTCATTCCCGCGCTACCTTCAACCAAGCGTTCAGACCAAAAAAAGCCATCTGCTCCGGCTCCTCGTGATATCGTATTGCGCTCTGGCATTAGTCTACTGCCGCTATATACTCACCGCTGACTCCTAAGGAGATAGCAAACCATCCGTGCGCAAGATATGAAATTGTGTCGATGGAGGACCATTAGAACCTTAAATTGGCTCCCAGCTACAGGAAAGCGGATGAATTGCAGACAAACCAACGTCGCCTTTGTAGCCAGTGCACCGATACCAAATTCCTTCGAGCGTGAAACGTTTGAGGATTTATTGAATTAAATTGTTCACAAATTAAAGAAAATCTCGTCCCATTCAGGCATACAGTAAAGCTGCGAAATTGAATGTTTGGAACGTGCAGTCAAAAAGCCAGCATTAAAGCCTGCCCCTCATTGTGTATATCCGCGAGTCGTATTCGTATTTTTGCAG